>NW_027126214.1:0-7500 GCF_037325665.1 Littorina saxatilis | reverse complement strand
CAGACAGACAGTCAGACAGACAGACAGACAGACAGAGAGAGAGAGGCTAACTGAAAGACCAACATACCGACCAACAGACAGACAGACATACAGCGTACAGACAGACAGACCAGCAGACAGACAAAAACACAGACAGACAGACAGGCAAACACATTCTTCTCTTACCTGAATCCGTCGATAGATGACAGCGTCACATGAAACAAACAGAAAGATGACAATGAGTATCGAGTTATGGAAACTTTACTCTCAGAGAGAGAAACATATCCTTGGCACAAAGGGTCATTAATTTCTCTTAAATTATGGCCTGAATGAAGTAAAGCTTAAACATATTTACGGTCATAAAACAACAAGAAGGGCAAAGCCCACACGACTCACATGCTGAACAGACCTTGATCTTTCTTTCAGAATAATTTTACAATAAAACTGAGAAAAACAATATTTATTCAGTAAAGAAAATAATTACAGAAAACTAATGCCATTGTGAGTTGCACATTCATTAATTGCATCCAAGTTATGGTGCATACTGTGTCAAAAGGTTCTCCATCCTAAAATGCTAATCGCTGGTCATTAGGGGATCGAGTCGAACAAGGAACGTCAGTTCTCCGACTTCTCTCTAGCCTGGCGCCTGTTTTCTCTTTTTTGACAAATATCAGTTTAACTCAAACTGACCTGAAACTTGAAGATATGTAACCTAATGTGAGTTAGTATGAAAATATAATGTATTTCCCTCACACATATGTAGTTTTGGAAGAGTTATTTTCAATAGTTCAAGGTCAAGGTCACTTCAAAATATATACATTTCAACTTTGAAGTTGCCAAACATGTTTCTGAAGATCTTGTAACCATACACCATCAGGCCACAATTGGTTTTGATAGACTTAATAGTGTCCAAGAAATATACAATGTTAAAGTTTTCACAGACGGACGGGGGGGACGGACGCCCGGAAGGACAGGCGGACGATGTCGGTGAGTATATAGACTCACTTTTGTAAGTATAATGTATTTCCCTCACACATATGTAGATTTGGAAGAGTTACCTTCCATAGTTCAAGGTCAAGGTCACTTCAAACTATGCATACAATCCAACTTTAAAGGACCCTTGCGACCTTGACCTTGAAGCAAGGTCAACCAAACTGGTGTGCAAAGATAGGGCTTACATTGCCCTGTATAGCATACATAGCTAAGGTTGCCATTCTCGATAACTTCAGAAAAAAATGCGAAAATGTGAAAAATGGTCGTTTTTAAGACAACAATTACGGCCCCTGTGACCTTGAACTTGAAGTGAGGTCAAGTTGCCGCACATGTTTTTTGAGATCTTGTAACCATACACCATCAGGCCACATCAGGTGTTGATAGACTTAATAGTGTCCAAGAAATATCCAACGTTAAAGTTTTTCGGACGGACGGACGAACGGAAGGCGGGACGGACGGACGGACGACTCGGGTGAGTACATAGACTCACTTTTGCTTCGCATGTGAGTCAAAAAAGGTGTTAAGAAATAAGGCCTCTTTTCTTTTCAAGCCTTGATAAATTAAGGCCTTATTTTAGGCAATGATTTATTTTGGGGATTATTGATCCTTTGTGTCAAGGATAGAGACATTGAGCCAAACTCAGAGAGAGAGAGAGAGAGAGAGAGAGAGAGAGAGAGAGAGAGAGAGAGAGAGAGAGAGAGAGAGAGAGAGAGAGAGAGAGAGAGAGAGAGAGAGACATGTGTCTCCCCCAACATACACACACGCATCTCACACCATGTACCAATCTAAACTCCCAGAAAAGTTATTAAAAAAAATCCAAAAACAAAATCTGACTTCATCCTTGCAATCCAGAATGGCGACAGCGCATTAGCATTCCCGGCAAGCAGCGCGCACCAGGGGAGGTTAATCTAGGTGCCTGTCAGGAAGACAAGTGGAATAGCGAAACAAGTCCCAAAACAAACGGCAGCCCGCTTCCATCAATACCTTCCAGCTTGGCTTTAGCAGACGAGGTGTTGGAACCACTATGCGTGGGGAGGGAGAGGAGTAAGGTGGGGGGAGGGGTGGGGGGGGGAGGGGTAAGGTGGGAGGAGGGGACTTGGTCATCAAAGAGGAACATTTCTTTTTCTTTTGGGAGGGGATCGAGATGGGGGGGGGGGGTGAGTTGAGCAAACTACTTATGTGAAGAGGGGGTGATTTGCCCTGAGCAATAAGGTACTGGTATGGTCGTACAAAAAGAACATGTCCTTTGTAAGAAGACTGTTCGTTTCCCTTTTACTTCAAGTTGAGGGAATCCGATCCGATTAATGAAATAAGCCACTGAGTTGCAGAGTAGGCTTGATTTAATCAGTTTCCCCGCAAACTGAAATTGTTGCTGCCGCCGGTAAGGTACTATCCTCATTTAGTCGAACCAACTAATAATAAGACGGAAGCGGGATATTATGCCGACGAACTAAGAACTAAAGAGAAATACGTAATGTTCTGTGAATGAAGACAACTCCAGAAGAACAAGTTGAAGATCTTCTTCTTCTTCGTTCATGGGCTTAGACTCCCACGTTCACTCATGTTTTTAGCACAAGTGGATTTTTACGTGTATGACCGTTTTTACCCCGCCATTCAGGCAGCCATACGCCGATTTCGGGGGAAACAAGTTGAAGATTATAGAGCAGGCATCATTGCTCACGACTGTACCATCAACATGTCGCCCACACCGTCCGACTTCACACCGGGTAGATGTCACCCGCTTCCACCTCAGTGACTCTCCACGGAGAATGTCGGGCAAACAAACCACAACATCAGTGCACGCTTTCCCCTCCACCCCATACAAATTCAAAAGGTTATCAGATGATTGCGAAAAGCTATGTACAAATCGAATGGTCAGAATAGCAGCTGTATGTTTTTCACCATGACCTTTGTTGCGCAACACCATATAATTCAACAGAAAGTCCACACACCGAAATAAACAGTTGCAAAAAAACATGGATCCACAACAAGACAAGGTAATGATAAGGCCCCCCCAAAAAAAGGTCTGTTTACGGTAACCCGACCGACCCTATTTTTTTCGCGCGACCCTAGACTTTTTTTTGGCATTTGGGGGAAAAAATAAAATAAAAAAATCTTGGTTTTTTTTGCAAAATAACGTAAAAATATGGTTTTTTGGAGAAAAAAAACAACAAAAAAAACAAAAAAAACCCCGACCTACCGACCCTATTTTTTTGGCCTATGTTACCGTAAACAGACCTCTTTTTTTTGGCCTAATCATTCGGCAATGGCCTAAAAATGGGGAAAACTTGGCTTCCCCCAGATCAGACCAGCCCAACTCTTGAGCTGGGACGGGTCCCGTGACCCCAGAACGATGGTGGCAACAGGGAAAGGGGAACTGGACCCGGGTTCCGAGGAATACCGATACACCGTTCTGATTAGCACACTCTGAAATATGTGACAGAACTCATCTGAACACGACCCCCCCCCCCCCCCCCGCCCCCTCAATCTCCCCTACCCCCCTTCTTCTTCTTCGTCGTTCACTAGATGGAGACCCTACCCCCCCAAACCCACACACTTCTCCCCTCCCCATCAATCCATTCTCTGTTGATGCTTGTTCGCCGATGAATCATTGGCCGTCTTGGTCGCCATGGTTACCAAGAAAGCATCGACGAATTAATGTTGGTGGTCATTTCGCTTTCCCCTTTCTCCCCCTGTGTTAGTCCTCGTCCGTAAATGGGGAAGGTAAACTTTCTACAGTGGACCCCCCCCCCCCCCCCCTTCAAGACCCCCCCCCCCCCCCCCCTATTTGAGACTTCCTCCCTTTCTAGGCCATGTTTTATCAGAATCAGAATCAGAATCAGAATCAGAATTTATTGTCATTAAAGCACAGAGCCTATTGACACATACAAGATATATAAGTACATGAAAACAGCAATATAACATAACATACATGTAATACAAAACCACGTGGAACAGGGTGAACAAAGAGGACCTGAAGATGAGCATAGGTTATTGAGGACAGTCGGAAGACGCATTGCACCTGCGTAGTTGAAAACAATTGTACACATATTTTGCCAATTGCCTTTGGATGTCACTGTGGGTAAACAAAGAACTGACTCTTATTTCATCACTGCCGGTGAAAGTATTCGGTAATAACTGTTGCGTGAGATGAGCATACATTGTACACGAATCAAGGAAGTGAAGTTCATCCTCCACAACTCCACAGTTTCTGCATAGTCTTTCCTCCCTTGGTGTTCCCGTGTATCTGCCCTTTTCGATTTCTAAATCATGGGCACTTATACGTAGTTTGCTCATAGCCTGTCTGTGTTCTTGTGTTAGCAAAAGATAGAGTTGTCAATAACCTCTGTAAGAGTACCCCCATTTGTGTTAGCAAAAGATAGAGTTGTCAACAACCTCTGTAAGAGTACCCCCATTTGTGTTAGCAAAAGATAGAGTTGTCAACAACCTCTGTAAGAGTACCCCCATTTGTGTTAGCAACAGATAGAGTTGTCAACAACCTCTGTAAGAGTACCCCATTTGTGTTAGCAACAGATAGAGTTGTCAACAACCTGTGTAAGAGTACCCCCATTTGTGTTAGCAAAAGATAGAGTTGTCAATAACCTCTGTAAGAGTACCCCCATTTGTGTTAGCAAAAGATAGTTGTCAATAACCTCTGTAAGAGTACCCCCATTTGTGTTAGCAAAAGATAGAGTTGTCAACAACCTGTGTAAGAGTACCCCCATTTGTGTTAGCAAAAGATAGAGTTGTCAATAACCTCTGTAAGAGTACACCCATTTGTGTTAGCAAAAGATAGAGTTGTCAATAACCTCTGTAAGAGTACCCCCATTTGTGTTAGCAAAAGATAGAGTTGTCAATAACCTCTGTAAGAGTACCCCCATTTGTGTTAGCAAAAGATAGAGTTGTCAACAACCTGTGTAAGAGTACCCCCATTTGTGTTAGCAAAAGATAGAGTTGTCAATAACCTCTGTACGAGTACCCCCATTTGTGTTAGCAAAAGATAGAGTTGTCAATAACCTGTGTAAGAGTACCCCCATTTGTGTTAGCAAAAGATAGAGTTGTCAACAACCTCTGTAAGAGTACCCCCATTTGTGTTAGCAAAAGATAGAGTTGTCAACAACCTCTGTAAGAGTACCCCCATTTGTGTTAGCAAAAGATAGAGTTGTCAACAACCTCTGTAAGAGTACCCCCATTTGTGTTAGCAAAAGATAGAGTTGTCAATAACCTGTGTAAGAGTACCCCCATTTGTGTTAGCAAAAGATAGAGTTGTCAATAACCTCTGTAAGAGTACCCCCATTTGTGTTAGCAAAAGATAGAGTTGTCAACAACCTCTGTAAGAATACCCCCATTTGTGTTAGCAAAAGATAGAGTTGTCAATAACCTCTGTAAGAGTACCCCCATTTGTGTTAGCAAAAGATAGAGTTGTCAACAACCTCTGTAAGAGTACCCCCATTTGTGTCAGCAAAAGATAGAGTTGTCAATAACCTCTGTAAGAGTACCCCCATTTGTGTTAGCAAAAGATAGAGTTGTCAATAACCTCTGTAAGAGTGCCCCCATTTTAAGACTCCGTCCTTTTCAAGACCTGATAACAGATATTATAAGATTTGTGGAGGTCTTTAAAGGGGGGTTCCACTGTACCATCTCTGAGATTCCGCTCTCAGTGTGTCATTGTGGTCGACGTGCGTGTCAACCAGCCTGTTCTGGCACTTAGTGCTAATGGTCACACACAGCCGTCTCTCACTCTTCCAACCTCTCCGGAGATTTGACTACGTGTAAAGTAGACGTATAATTGTGTTGCATAATCGTAAGCCGCTAAAAGTAGAACATCTCTTGCTGTGAAAAGAAAGCTTTGTCAATCATTACAGATTTAACCCCCCCCCCCCCCCCCCCCCAAAAAAAAAAAAAAAAAAAAAAAAGAAAGGTAGACACCTAACGATCCAAAACCCACAATAAAAATACAAGAGAGGTTAGTTATTGGAACGATTGACAAAACAAGACATTCACAAGCATTCATTCATCTTTTTGCCGGTTCGGGAGTTCCATGTTTATTCGTTTGTTGGGTTCCTTGTTATTTACTTCTTTTTTTTTTAACACGAGTTTGGACTATTTTTATTTTTACTTTTACATATTTTTCATTGTGAATTTGTTTTTATCATTATCCTTGTTTTAGCGACATATATAGTATATACAATACCAGATGTACCCATTTAATTTATATCGAAAGAGCCGACCGCCATAACCACGCATAGTTCATCGCCAGACAGAAAGATTAATTTCCTTCGGTCAGTCTGCTAGTGCGTCCTCACTATGGCATCAACCAAGAAAAGTAAATTACCTATCAATATCAGAATTGCTCCGAAACAGCCGTCTCTCCGAGTCCGGCGCGGTGTAAAGTGCTATTGCACTTGTATCAATGACTTTCGACCCTTCTCCCCTCCCTGCTACGACCAACTCCAATTCCCATGGCCTGTCCATTCATAGCTTTACACTCCGTCTTCGCAACAACATAGCCCTCCTTCCCAAACAGACATCGATTCTGCACTCCCCCCCCCCCCCCACACACACACACACCTACCCTAACACCAAAATGTTCCGTGCAGAAATGGCCCCATGGAAACCTCGAAGACAGAGTACAAGCTCTTTAGTAGCAGTGTCAGTGTGACTTCTTGACAGGCCACGCGACCGCAGAAGTAGATCTGAACCCCCCAGCAAAATTGGCCCAGTCAAGATTAGAAAGGACTTCAAAGTACAACTGGCCCTGAAGTAAGGACTAATTCAAAAGTAAAACCAATCAAGATTAAAAAAAAATAAAAAAAAAACATGCAAAAAGTCCACTAAGAAAAATACAAAAACACGTGGATACTCGAGCTGTGCAGGGCAATCGGAGGCGTGGTATAGCAGAAAGATATGCTGCATGATATGTGGGAATATCCCTCGGCTAGTGACCTTTTCATTCTTTCATGGGTCAAATGTAATAGAGAGAGATAAAGAGAGAGAGAGAGAGAGAGAGAGAGAGAGAGAGAGAGAGAGAGAGAGACTGACTATTAGGGTTTAACGTCCTCTTAGACCAACTGGTCTATTTTGGGACAGGTATTGGTAATACGCTGAAGATTGGTATGATACTTTGATTCGAACAAGCCCGCTGTGGCTGTCTTCTTCGACACACCAGCATTGGGTTTGTCTCGTCAAAGTATCGAAATACGATCATGATAATCAGAGACGAGAGATGATGCATGCGTGTCTTCGTGTTTTCCAAGCCCTGAGACTTTCGCTGTGAACGTGGGATCTTTTACGTGCGCATGTGTGCACACGGGGGTGTTCGGACACCGAAGAGAGTCTGCACAAAGTTGACTCCGAGAAATAAATCTCTCGCCGAACGTGGGGATCGAACCCACACTGATAGCGACCAACTGGCTACAAAGCCAGCGAGCTACCAACTGAGCTACGTCCCCGCCCGAGAGAGAGAGAGAGAGAGAGAGAGAGAGAGAGAGAGAGAGAGAGAGAGAGAGAGAGAGAGAGAGAGAGAGA
>NW_027126213.1:0-7500 GCF_037325665.1 Littorina saxatilis | reverse complement strand
GTGTGCAGGGCCGGACCCAGGGGGGGGTTCCAGGGGTTCCGGAACCCCACCCCTGGAAAAAGCATGTACCTTGCTTTGAGTGTTTGTTTTTTTTACTAGTTTTAGCACCAAAACAATGCTGCTCTTAACCCTCAAAACAAGGCCCAGAATGCACCAGATTGCACAGATTTTAACCGTTTTTCAAAAAATTTCCGGGGGAGCATGCCCCCGGACCCCCCTAGTTCGCGCGCCTGCTTTGCAGGCGCGCGCTTGTGGCTTCGCCACTTCGCTGATTTGCCCCCCCAAAAAGGAGGAACCCCTCCTTACAACTCATTTGGTCCGGCCCTGGGTGTGGGCTACATGATGTGTGTGATAGCGGTGAGGAGTGTGAACAATATGTCACGTTGACGTGTGTTAAAACATCATGTACAGGTATCAGCATTGTCTTCTTCTTCTTCTTCTTTCTTGGTATGGACTGGGTTCATCCGAACGTCTGTAGTCCAGCGGCGGAGTACTGAGTAATTGGTTACTGGTGGTGGGTGACCCAATAACTCCGAGAAGATGGTTAAAAGTATAAAACTATTTACACGAAGAGCTGCAGGGTTACTGTGTCAGCGAGGCAAGTCCGTGGGTACGACCCAGACCAGTTTGGAAGGACTCCAGTGAAGGAGCAACTGTGGTCTTTGGGTCGAGCTTGTTCCACTGACGCAGTGTTCGGGGGAAAAAGGAGTTGAAGAGAACAGGATGGGATGCCCTCTCCTGGAACAGTCTCTGGGCTCCTCTGGTGCGGCTGTCGCCAGAGGTGTAGAACTCGGCCTTGTTGATGTCGACTATGCCGTTGTTGATCTTGTAGAGCATAGTGAGGCGGTTGGCGAGTCTTCTGTCGGCGAGTGGTTCCCATTGGAGGGTCTTCAGCATGCTGGTCACACAGCCTGGGGTCCGATCGCTGTAGTTGTTGTGGACGTAACGGGCTGCTCTGCGTTGGACTTTTTCAAGCTCCGTGACGTCTTTCTGAGAGATCGGGTCCCAGACTGGCGAGGCGTAGTCAAGGACCGGTCTGACCATGGCCTTGTACGTAGCAGCTCTGACGGTGGTGGTGCACTCCCGGAAGTTCCGCCGCAAGAAGCCCACAGTTCTGTTGCCCTTTTTGACAGTCGCTTGCACATGGCTGCTCCAGGACAGGTCATCGGAGATTAAGACCCCTAGGTACTTGCTGGATGGTGTTGTTTCCAGAGTCTGTCCATGGAGGCTGTAGGAAGTTGGCAGGATGGGCTTCTTCTTGTTCGGGGCAATGCGGATGACGGTGCACTTGCTGGGGTTGAACTCCATCTGCCATGTTGATTCCCACTGTTCGAGGCTGGATAGGTCCTGTTGGAGCTGCAGACTGTCCGCTGGAGAGGATATACGTTTGAAGAGTAGGGAGTCGTCTGCAAAGAGTTTGACGCTGCTGAACTGAACGGATTCAGGGAGGTCGTTGATGAAGGCTAAAAACAGGAGAGGACCCAGGACGGTCCCCTGCGGAACTCCGGACTGCACTCCGACTGGAGACGATAGGACGCCCTCCAAGGCCACCTGCTGTTGACGCTGACTGAGGAAGGCAGAGATCCACTTGAGGGTGTCGTTTCTCACTCCGTAGTAAGCCAGTTTCGTGAGCAGGCGGGCGTGGGGCACCTTGTCGAAGGCTTTGGAGAAGTCCAACAGGATGGCGTCGACCTGGGCTCCCTCTGCTAGCTGCCGGGCAATTTCATGGACTGTGACGATGAGCTGGGTTTCGCATGAGCGTTTACGCCGAAAGCCATGTTGACAGTTGGTAAGGATGGCATGGTGGTCAAAGTGCTTCATGATGGAGCTGTGCACCACGTGCTCGAGTATCTTGCAGGTGATGGAGATGAGCGAGACAGGGCGGTAGTTGGCTGCAAGGTGTCGTTCCCCTTTCTTGAAGATAGGCACCACCCAGGCCTGGCGCCAGTCAAGCGGGACCTCCCCAGTATCCAACGAGAGCTGGAACAGTCGAACAAGGATGGGCGCCAGTTGGTCAGCAGCCATCTTCAAGATGAAGGCTGGGATGGAGTCTGGTTCAGTTGCCTTGTCCGTCTTCAGGTTCCTCAGGAGCTTGCGGACACCACCTTCGTCAATGTGAATATCATCCATCGCCGGGAAAGGGCTGTCGCCCATACTGGGGATGCGAGATGTGTCCTCGGTGGTGAACGCCCTCTGGAACTGTTCGTTCAGGATCTCCGCCTTCTTGGCGCTGTCGCTCTGCAGGAAGCCATCTGCGTTCTTCAGTGGTGAAACTCCAGCAGAGTCTTGCCCCTTGCTTTTCACGTAGGCCCAGAACTTCTTGCTGTTTGTAGTGAAGTCTTCACTGACGATGTCTTCCATGTACTGCTTGTGGGCGTCTCTGATGTGGAACTTGACCTCTTGCTGTAGTCGCCTGTACCTGTCGCGGTCACGCTTTTTCCCCGTCTTTCTTGCTTTCTTGTGGGCTCGTTGTTTTCTTCGTATGGCTCTTCTGATGTCAGTGTTCATCCATGGGTGGGAGTAGCGGCTGGCAGACATCTTGCTTGGTACTCGGTTCTCCATGATCTCATGAGTCTTGGACTTGAGAAGAGACCACAGTCCATGGACGTCATCTGGGGCGGCCATGAATTCAGGAGTGAAGTCAAGGAAGTCTTGCTTGATGCCCTCAGTGTCGGCTTTCTTCCATAAGGTGATTTTCCGGCGAGTCGGACGTGGTCTGAAGGGGGCGAGGGCACAGTCGAAGAGGACGATGTCATGGTCGCTGTTGCCGATAGACGGTAGGGGTCTACAACGCTGGCTGAGGCCTGGGTGTGTTGTTATGATCAGGTCCAGGGTGTTGCTCTTGCGCGTTGGGAATCGTACTAGCTGCTCCATACCAGCGTCTGCAATGGTGTCCAGGTATGCTCTGTTCACCCGCTCTGGGTACTGGCGTCCAGCAACATTAGTGGTATTCCAGTTGATGTCTGGTAAGTTGAAGTCACCACCGACGATCAAGATGTTCTTCTTTGCCTTTTCTTTCAGCTTGGCAATTTCTGATGTCGCCTCTCTGGTGTACCCCTCATCTGTTCTTCTTGGTGGTCTGTAACATGAAGCTAAAAACAGTTTCTTTCTCTTGGAGATCTGGATAGTGCCGCTAATCATCTCCACATCTTTCGAGCGTGTGACGTCACTCAGCTGGAGTTCTTTCTTCACAGCAAGCAGCACTCCTCCGTGGGTGTCTGTAGTTCTGTCGCGTCTGTGGACGTCGAAGCCGAGGTAGGGTGGTAAAAGTTCTGCGGAGCTGAAGTTCGAGTCCAGCCATGTCTCCGTCCCACAGATGATGTCTGGGTCGGTGTCGTCGATGATCGCTTCCAGGAGTTTTCCTTTCTTACGTGCACTCTGGAAGTTGATGTTCAAAATACGAAGGTGCTTTTTACCCTGCATGCCTGGTTTGATGTTTGTGGACTTGGGGGATGAAGTACGCAGTGGCGAGTCCGATTTGCTGAGCGAGTGTATGGTCTGGCTATGGGGACTTTCATGAGAAACAGATGTACTGGCTATAGAACTCTCCAATGAAGAGCTCAGGGCAGCAGACAAATCGGTCGGAGTGGATGGTGGTTGGTTGATGGGTTGGGGAGGTTTACATGACGATGCAGCCTCACTGGTGGTGTTCTGGAAAGACAGCGTGTAGACTTTAGTCGAGTTATTCTTGCTCTTGCAAGCCGGACAGTACCAGAGGTCACTACAGTCACCAAGTCGAGTGAAGAGAGAGGTAGACATCCCTACACACTCTTTGTGGATCCACTGGCCACAATCATCGCATGCCAAAACACCACTCTTGCAGGCATATGCACATACACCGCAAGGGAACTTGGGGCGGCGAGGCCCGGGGTTTGGATGGAGACCACTGATAAGCAGTAAAGTCATCTTGTGCACTTTTGTGTCGCTAGCCAGCGGCACATTTTTTAGGAGTCTGTGTCTTGAATGACGGATCCACACAAACACGAAAGTCTGCAGAGATGGCCAGTTGCAGAAAGATTCAGGCTGTTCAACTATAACAGGCCTTGAGACATTGTAAAGAGTTTGTGGGCTAGAAGAGAAGTCACCACACTCTGATGGAAGCTTGCACAACAATGCCAGTCTACTCAGGAGAAGCAAATAGAAGGTCCATTTCCTCACAAGTTTTTGCTCTTTAAGCATCATGATGAGCGTAATAAAACACACAGTCACATCTACATGTTCAAGTAATGTCTGCTATAATGCTGGGCAGAAACTGAAAGGTTCAACTTCCTAAGGGGGGGTTCCAGGGGTTCCGGAACCCCACCCCTGGAAAAAGCATGTACCTTGCTTTGAGTGTTTGTTTTTTTTACTAGTTTTAGCACCAAAACAATGCTGCTCTTAACCCTCAAAACAAGGCCCAGAATGCACCAGATTGCACAGATTTTAACCGTTTTTCAAAAAATTTCCGGGGGAGCATGCCCGCGGACCCCCCTAGTTCAACCTAGTCCAACCTAAACTTTGAAACGTAAATGACTTTATGACAAGTCATAAATGCATTTAGGTGCACGGGTGGCGTGTTGTATTTTTTATCCATCCTAATATTGTGTAACGACTGTGTGTACTGGACCAGAACATTTGGAAAGGACGGGGAGGTAAAAAATGAGGAGTATCAAAAATGGGGGTGGGGGGGGGGTGATGGCTTCGTTCAGCCAGTGCAATTTCTGTCTTGGTACACAATACCTGGGTATGTTTTCCCGCTTTTTATTTAACGCCACGCACGTCACGCCCCAACACACTCGCACTCAATTACGAATGTAGATGTAAATGCTTGTATAACTGTGTTTTAAATTTCAAATATGTCAAGCGCAAAGAGCATAATTGTAAAGTTATGATATTGCGCTATATAAATGCTCATTTATTATTATTATTATTATCACATAGGCTACACACACACACACACACACACACACACACACACACACACACACACACACACACACACAGACACACACACACACACACACAGACACACACACACACACACACACACACACATGAACCGCGGCAAACCTGCTTCAAGTTCAAATGATAACCTCCAACCTCAAGTTGACATTTCTCAAGAATATACACAGACATGCAATGTCGTACATGTATCATTTTATCTCCTCTTACTTAATCTCGCTACAGCTGTGTAAGAAATGATATCGAGTTACCACTGACGAAGACAGATTTTGCAGTGTTATCACCAGTCATCGCCTTATTGCGGTGCGAACTTGCATGGACTTGCGTGGATGTGACCGTAATACCTGACACCCAAGTGAGATTGTTAATTTACATTTCAGTAATGAATAGACTAAATTTAACAGAACAGATTTTCTTGTTCGACAGTTTTAGAGGGGTTAGTTGAGTTTTCCTTTTATCTCTCTCCCTCTCTCTCTCTCTCTCTCTCTCTCTCTCTCTCTCTCTCTCTCTCTCTCTCTCTCTCTCTCTCTCTCTCTCTCTCTCTCTCTCTCTCTCTCTCTCTCTCTCTCTCTCTCTCTCTCTGGCGCGCACTGTGACCTAATAAGGGGTACGGGAATAGAACCAGACCCAAATCGGTACGGCGGACAATCGAGAACATTCTCCTTCTCCTCATTCGATTGTCAGTGTTTCTGTTGCTTCGGCTTCACTAACTCCTCTACAAACTGTTGAGTCCCTAATTGGAGCTTGTTCTCTTCTTTGCAAGGTTGGTCGATTTCTGTCGGTGTGTGTGTGTTATAAGCTGACCTTTTTTGCATAACCTATACTTGCCACCACCCCCTGTGTCAAGAGGAAAAGCGGAGCGTGAAAAAGAAATTAACTGTGACAAATGCATTGGTTAGGGATAGGGTTGAAATTTGACTGTCTGTGTTGGTGTTGGTGATGTGTGTGTATGTGTGTGTGCGTTCTGGTGTGTGTGTGTGTGTGTGTGTGTGTGTGTGTGTGTGTTGTGATGTTTGAGTGTGTGGAGTGATGGTTTGGTTTATGTCTGCCTTTCTGACAGAGAGAGGTAGCGAGCTAATGTGCGTGTGATAATGATTTGTGTTCACTTTTTCTTCACAACAACCGAGATCCACAAAGTGCTTACCTCAGTAACACATTCTTCTTACCCTCTGAAAACTGACCTAATATTGCGAATTGGTGCGCGCTTAGAGCCATGTCATGTTATCTAACCGGGGCCTCTTGTTCTTTGGACGCGAAAACAACAACACGGCAGACTTTCACACGCACACGCACACGCACACACACACACACGCACACGCACACACACACACACACACACACACACACACACACACACACACACACACACACACACAGTGACACCCGCGCGCCTTCTCAGTCCCTTTCCTTTCCTCAGGCCCCCTTTTCCTTTCTCCCTTATAAAGAAGCAGGCGCTTGATTTTTGTTTGGTTTTGTTGGTTAAAATGGTAAGAGATATGGGAACACAGTACCATTGCCTAACTGCAAGGTCGAGACTGTTTGTTGTAGAGTCTGAAAACCCCGCAACACAACCAATTAAACAGACAAACACTACACGGAAAACAATAGCAAAAACATTTCATTGTAGTTCTATATTGTTTGTTACTATTTACAGTCACAAGACGGTTTACTTTTTAGTCACCTATTGTTCAGAGCTTATAACTTGTAATTCACATTGAGTTACTCGTAATTCGATATTGACGAAGTCAGAATAAGTCGTATATATATTCCCTCAGCCTTCAGCCTTATGAACCTGTTTACATACGTATAGAAATGAGCAATACGAAATAGTCAAGTCATGCGCCTACAAAACACACACTAGAAAAAGTCAAAGGTCAAGGGTTCTCATTGGCTGTGGGCGACACACCCCCTGGTCGATTTGCCAGCTGAGGGAGAGAGAGAGAGAGAGAGAGAGAGAGAGAGAGAGAGAAAGTACGGTAGATAGGGCAGGTAGGTGGATATAATAATAGGTTACTGCGTTCTTTATGCAGTCGATTTTCTTCTTGGCATAGCTGAGTCGTGCATCAGTGTTAGCGCATAGACATAAACGAACTATTTCTGGTTAAAGGTTGCCCACCACTCGTTCTCGTGTAAGCGAACGTGTGCACCAGCGCAGATCTTGTACAGCGTATAACGGCCTCCTTCCTCTTGGACAAATACTCAAAATGAACAGCCTGACTGCTGTCTGTGCAAAATTTGGGACATTTGTGATTGATTGTTTTCGTAGATGACGATCTGCGAAATTAATTCAGTTGAAAATGCCCTTGAGTTGTTTTCGTAGGTGACGATTCCCTACATTAATTCAGCTAAAAATGCCCTTGAGTTGTTTTCGTAGGTGACGATTTGCTAAATTAATTGAGTCAGCTAAAAATGCCCATGAGTTGTTTTCGTGGGTGACGATTTGCTAAATTAATTCAGCTAAAAATGCCCTTGGAATGTTTTCGTAGGTGACGATTTGCTAAATTAATTCAGCTAAAAATGACCACTCTGCACTGGCAGCAACCATGGTGTTCATTTTTA
>NW_027126212.1:0-3428 GCF_037325665.1 Littorina saxatilis | reverse complement strand
AATGCTGACGAGAAGGTGGCATTGAGGAATGCCTTTTATGTCGCGTGACAGGTTTGCAGCTTGAGTAATTAAAAGTGCTGTTGTGGGTGTGGGAGTGTGTTTGTTGTCAGTGCCCTTTCCCCAGTGAATCAATCAACCCGCTCATTATTTCAATTATGTATTGACTACGTCAGGCGTGATCCATTTTACTTGCCTCACTGTTTCTAATCCTGGCCATCAGCGATTGCCGTAAAGTATGGGACTCAGGAGTGGGTTTCATGGACTCGCGGTGGTCACACTGACTGTCGGACCACCGCTTCGTTATGGAAAGCCGTTTTAGGCTCATAACCAATACACGTGTAATAAATAATTCATACACGTGTAAGAAATAATTTATACACGTGTATTTATTTCTTACACGTGTGTAAATTATTTATTTACACGTGTGTAAATTATTTAATACACGTGTAATAAATTCTGTTATTGTATGCACGTGTATAATTAATTATGTCTTACACGTGTAACGGCTTTCCATACTTCGTCACCCGACTGCGGTTGCCCGAACGCCGTTCTCGGTAATGGCAGCACTGTGTAAATTCCCTTTGCGAAGAGACACAGTCCGCCGACTGAAATCTTTGTAATGAAACCCGATGTAGTCGGATTACTGTATTTCGCTCGTTCAACTGCAGTGGACCGACTGTGCTGCTGGCCCATGAAATCGGCCCCTGTCACAGTGCATACTACGTTCAGTTCTGTGAAATCCTGCCCAAGACGAAACGATACAACTCAGGTCGTGTGTACGTTCCTCAGCTCAGTTTCTCAGTGTAAACGAGTGTGTATACATGTACCACCAGAGACATGTCCAGGCTTTTACACGTACATGGGAGAAGAGCATCCTTTCACACACAAAACACGAAGAATGTTATAAAAATAAATAAATAAAACTCACCATCCAAAAGTCTGCACTTCAAGTCTTCCCGATGGTAACCACCCTTCCTTGAAAACCCAATACACACCTTTCCTTTCTGCTTATGGCTTTGGCTTCTTACAATGCACGAAATAAAGACAAAGTCAAACAAAAACCATTACCCAAAAGACAATTACTGTTTGGCATGGAAACAAAACTACCCCCCCCCCCCCAATTTTTTTTTAATCAATATTCAAGGGTCTGCTATCCTTGCCGATGATATAATTATATATTCTCCGCTTTCCATCCCACCCCCACCCCCCCCCCCTTCTCCTTACCACCGACAAACACACCCGTCCCTGCCTCTGGCACCCCCTCCCCCAAACAACACACAACTTAGGAAGCAAACTCTTAAAAAATGATACTCAACATCCGAAAGTCTGGTACCATTCGCCGCAGTAATACCCACCCACGCACCCTAACCCCCTCCCCCCCACCCTAACCCCCACCCCTAACCCCCCCCCCCTCCAACCACACACACACACCCCACCCACCGATCCACGACCACCACCCCATTCACACTACCCATCTCCGAGTGCCTCTGGCTTTGGCTAGATCAAAGACTCGTCAGGCCAAACAGAGGGCTGATGGACTATGGTACCCTTTTGATTGGTGTCTGCGCCGCAGAGCAATCTGTGTAGATCACCACCAACTGATAGGAAACCGTGTACATAAGCATTTCCATGCCAGCCAATCACAAAGCCGTTTAGGGGCGACGACGGCGGCGTTCTGGCAGGGGTAAACTATGGGACTGCGGCGGCGAAGTGGTTAAAGGTACTGAGCCGTCATTTTGTGGTTTTGGATTTGAAATCTGTTGCAACAAAAGGTCAACTTTAATTTTCTGAAGGAAAAAAAAATTCGCCCCCTAAAAACAACACGAAGGACACTTTTAAGAAACCAGCCTAGCCCAGTGTATAGTTGCAAAAAGGTCGTTAGGTCAACATTGAGCAGCACATAACTATACACTATGGACATAGTTAAGTTGATCACAAAACAAAATGGAGAGACACTGGAAACAAGTCTTATCTATAAGGACTATCCCGTACATCACGTGCCGTCAATCCGTACATTCATCATATACCTTCATGAAGAAGGCAGCTCAGTTTGCCGCTGCCGAAATATTGATACAGAAAGTACTAATCTGGTTACTGCTGTGTCCTGGTTTCGTTTCAGTATAAAGACTATGTCAGGTCAGGGGGGGAAACCTGGATCTGGTGTGTGACTGTACGTAAAGGCGGTCCTTATTGAGCCCGAAGTCGACTTCGCGAAGTCTTTTTTTTACCCAAAACTCAGTGCTAAATGTCCGTACGGCAAGCTTCGCGAAGTCTTTTTACCAAAAACTCAGTGCTAAATGTCCGTACGGCAAGCTTCGTGAAGTCTTTTTACCCAAAACTCAGTGCTAAATGTCCGTGCGGCAAGCTTCGCGACTTCGCGAAGTCTTTTTACCAAAAACTCAGAGCTAAATGTCCGTGCGGCAAGCTTTGCGAAGTCTTTTTACCAAAAACTCAGTGCTAAATGTCCGTGCGGCAAGCTTCGCGAAGTCTTTTTACCAAAAACTCAGTGCTAAATGTCCGTACGGCAAGCTTCGCGAAGTCTTTTTACCAAAAACTCAGTGCTAAATGTCCGTACGGCAAGCTTCGTGAAGTCTTTTTTTTACCAAAAACTCAGTGCTAAATGTCCGTACGGCAAGCTTCGCGAAGCATACTTCGCGTAGTCGACTTCGCCCAGTTAAGGACAGGCTTCAGGTTTAAGTGAGAGCGCCTTGGAGAATAAGGAACATGATCATGAGCTTGCAGTTATCATCCTTTTTTTTATGATCAAAGTCACTTGTTCATATCTGTGCTTGTTATTCTCTTACGGTAACATAGGCCCCCACAAAATAGGGTCGGTAGGTCGGGATTTTTTTTCTCCAAAAAAACATATTTTTAAGTTATTTTGCCAAAAAACAACGACCTTTTTTTTTCTTCCCAAATGCCCCCCAAAAAGTCTAGGGTCGCGCGAAAAAAGAGGGTCGGTCGGGATACCGTAAATAGACTTTTTTTTTTTGGCCTTAGGTGCCAGCATGGAGACTGGTTCTGCATAACTCTTACCTACTTTTGTTGCACATGACGTGCACATTATGAGCGTTTACTTCCCTTTGTTTTTCAAGTCTTGTCCGCTTTGTATTACACGCAGATTGTCAGGCCAACGTTGAGGAGCAAATCAGGTTTTTTTCCACTATGGCTTGAAAAAAAAGCAGATGAGAAAAACGACAGCCAGGCATGATGTGATTATTGCAACAGAGATCCACAGATTACCCCAACTCCCACGCAGACACTCTTCGTTTGATGTCCTTTTGCTTTATATGTATCTAGCAAAGCATGCATACACAGACGTCTGTCGTTATGGGGAGGATCAGGATTGGTGGGACGGTTGTTGGTTTTACATGTCCCTTCAATAGGAGGATCAGGCAAAAGCAGAGAGTGCGTTTTGCGTTCAACTC
>NW_027126211.1:0-24351 GCF_037325665.1 Littorina saxatilis | reverse complement strand
GCATGGACTGGCTGTTGATTGGAATGTGCTGACTGTACGAGGCGCGTTGAGGACTGAACCAATCACACACCATAGTGTAACCCCCACCCCCACCCCACCCACTCTCCTCTCCGTTAACACACACAGACAACAATGCAACAAGTTTTGCCATTGCTGAAATAGGGATGTGTGTGTGTGTCGTCTCAATTCTCGCAACCAACTAAACTCAACCAACCATCACCGTGTCAAGGTGGACATCTGAGTGTGCCCCTTACAGCGAATGGAGCCTGTGTAGATTGACACTTTACACTGGTTGAGTGTAGATTGACACTTTACACTGGTTTAGTGTAGATTGACACTTTACACTGGTTGAGTGTAGATTGACACTTTACACTGGTTGAGTGTAGATTGACACTTTAAACTGGTTGAGGCGGATGTGGAATGTTCACAGCAGCTGTCTCGCTCTCTATATTGCTTCTTTCTGCTGTCAACCGGCTTGTGGCGTGTCACACCCAGCCAACACATACCATGCACGTTGCACTGACAGTCTGATGAGGTTAAACATTGACGTGACAGATATTGGACTGACTGTGTGAACACAGGGAGGATGCACTCCCCTCACTGTTCCTTGCACGTCAGTCAGAGATGTGATGATGCTCATGGGGTATATATATATCTTCTTCTCTCTCTTTTTTTTAATTTTTTTTTAAATTTCTATTTTCTGCTCTGCATTTTCTATTTATTTCCTGTCGTTTACTAAGATACTATTATGTTATTGTGCGCCTCCTGAAAGATCAAGAAATGGAGATTTATTTATTTATTAATTAAGGAGATTTCTATAGCGCATAACTAACAGACACTTGACTCGTGATCCCTCATGCACAGTTGGTTTTTATTTTGAAAATGCGGAACACTACTTGTTTGAATGGTCACTGTTCTGTCAGTCACCACACGATAGCCCGTCAACACAACACTCTGATACTGATTTACTTACCGTCTGTATGGCATTACAGACAAGTCAGTCAGGGGAAATAGATTCATGGTTGACCTGTTGTATAGGTTCATTGCATCCAGTAAACGGTTTGAGTAATTGTTGATTTGCCTTTAATACATACTTGGTATTTACTCCATGAGGTAAGTTAATTTTACATTGATCCGATTAAGAATTCTGTACGTGGTCTAGTCTGGCTGTGTTGTGTTGTGTTGTGTTGTGTCGCCGTGTTGTGTTGTGTTGTGCTGTGTTGTGTAGAGTCACGTCGTGTTATGACGGTGTCTGGTGTCACTGTGTCAGTGTCAACCCGTCCTTCACCTAGTGATGACGTCACAGTGTGTCAGTGGTGCAGACAGCTAGTTATATCTGGACAGAGATAACAGACCGCTCGCTGTGTCAGTGTCAACATGTCCTTCACCTAGTGATGACGTCACACTGTATCGGTGCTGCGGTCAGGAAGTATATATATATATGATATATCTGACAGAGATAACAGACCTCTGTGTGTCGGTGTAGGCGAGGTGAGGTGTCTGTGGCCGCCTGTCTGTCTGTCTGTCTGTCAGCCCCTGCTAGCCACGTCTGGTGCGCGCTGTTATAGCTTCACATCATCAGCTGTAATTAGCCATTGTCACTGATTGCCTGCTAGTTATGTCGTTAGTCTTATGACGATTGCCCACACACCACCCCACCCCACCCCACCTGGGTGTAACGATGATTGCTCCTATATCTCCCTCTGTCTGTCTCTCTCTGTCTCTCGCTGTCTCTCGCTCTCTCTCTCTGACTCTCTCTCTCTCTCTGACATTTATGCCACAGTAACTGGTGAAACAATAGGAGGTTATCATCTTGCTGGAAAGTGTCCCCCGAATGTGATTTGTTTGTTTGTTTGTTTGCTTAGGCCAAAAAAAATTTGTCTGTTTCTGGTCACCCGACCAACCCTAAATTTCGGCGCCGACCCTAAACTTTTTTTTTCCAAACTCAACATTTTTTTAATTTTTTTTGGGTGGTAAAGGACAGGGTGAGAAAATGAACAACAAAAACGTGTGAAAACGAAAGTCCGCTGACGATTTGTAAATGTGTTGAGTGTCTTGTCTCTATGTATAGTGAATCCAGTCTCTTTGCGCGATTTTTAAAGTTAGTTTTATTGGTCTACATTTGGGGTAAAAAAAAAATAAAAAAAATAAAAATCCCTACCTACCGACCCTATTTTTTTTAGCCATGTTACCAGAAACAGACAATTTTTTTTTGTTGGCCTTAACGCCCAGCCGACCACGAAGGGCCATATCAGGGCGGTGCTGCTTTGACATATAACGTGCGCCACACACAAGACAGAAGTCGCAGCACAGGCTTCATGTCTCACCCAGTCACATTATTCTGACACTGGACCAACCAGTCCTAGCACTAACCCCATAATGCCAGACGCCAGGCGGAGCAGCCACTAGATTGCCAATTCTAAAGTCTTAGGTATGACCCGGCCGGGGTTCGAACCCACGACCTCCCGATTACGGGGCGGACGCCTTACCACTAGGCCAACCGTGCCGGTTCCCGAATGTGATGAAGTGCCAGTTGCGAACAGAGTGTTATGTAGAAAACAGTGTTAAGAATACAACCTAGAGATACAAGGATGTCAGTGCTCCAGTATGAATTACTTTATCGCGGTATATAAAGCAGCTCGTGGTCGGCTGGGCGTTAAGCAAACAAACAAACAAACAAAATATAAAGCAGCCTGTCTGATCAAACTTGCTGTTGATTATCTACTCCATCTGTCTGTCCACCGACCCCTCAGAGGTCACACGTTACGTCCTTCAAGTCGTGGATGTCAATGCAGCGTGCCTCTCACGCAGCTCTTGCTTGTTCTGGGAGGAATATCTGTGATTGTAACAGGGTGGCGGGATGAAGGCTGTTCACAGTTAGCGGGTGTTACGGTGTTATGGGTACACCAGATTTGTTGTGTCTGCCGTGCTCTCTGTCTTGCGCCATTCCCAATTCACCCTTCTGCACCCTGACACCTCTCTGTCTGTCTCTCTCTCTCTCTCTCTCTCTCTCTCTCTCTCTCTCTCTCTCTCTCTCTCTCTCTCTCTCTCTCTCTCTCTCTCTCTCTCTCTCTCTCTCTCTGTCTCGCTCTGTCTCTCTCTGTCTCTCTCTCTCTCTCTCTGTCTGTCTCTCTCTGTCTCTCTCTCTCTCTCTCTCTCTCTCTCTCTCTCTCTCTCTCTCTCTCTCTCTCTCTCTCTCTCTCTCTCTCTCTCTCTCTGTCTCTCTGTCTCTCTCGAATTGAAGAACCTCATTTCCCTGAGCACCACTCCACACAATGAAAGCTGGAAAACATTTAAAGCGTAAAAAGCTAATTATACAAAACAATAACAAGTTCAATACCAGCCACACTGTCTCATCTTTTGATTAAATCCGTATTTTCGGCCCGCAGGCCTTCTTCGGGGTTTCACCGACCAAGCGTCTATGGTTACAACACATCAATGGAACATCCGATCGTACGTCACATGAAGACGTAAAATTACATTCTTCTAGAAAATCATGTCAAGTTTTTAGTCTCTACCAACCCGCAGGCCTTCTTGAATGTATCATAGACCAAGCGTCTATGGTTACAACACATTTATCAATAGAACAAAACATGAACACGTAATATTACCTTCTTCCAGAAAATCATTGATTATGTCAAGATTTTAGTCTCTGCCAGCCCAGGTCTTCTTCAATGTATCAGAGAGCAGGCGTCCATGGTTACACACATTTTGATTATCCCCCCTCCCCCCCCCCCCTCCCCTACCCCCGTCACTCAGAGCCTGCATACCCAACACGAATAAACCACGGTGTTCTTATTCGCTCTCCTAATGTCGTTGTCTTGTTCCGTGTTGCAGGACTCGCACTGTCCAGTCTGCCCCCAGTGCAGTGCGGTCATCGTGCCAGTGACCATCCCACCCTGACCACCAGGCTGTCCACTGCGATGCCTCGCAACCACCGCCATCATGTCTGGACCTCAACGCCTTCTCCCAACCCGCAGGAAACCTCCCTCTTGTCTCGTTGTGCAAAGCGAGCAGTTCTCCGCCATGGAAGCTTCCTCCTTTCTGCTTCCTCCTTACTGCTTCCCTGAGACAGGGAGTTAGTGTTTGTTTCTTTTAGCTTCACAGAGAAGTGACCTGCAGGTAACGTTGTTCGTGCTGTGTTGGTATCAGTGTCTGGCCGCTTCACTGCGAATCATGTCCCGTCCACTTTCACTCACGGAATGGCACAAGTCACTGAGATTTCAAGGAATGTCACCGTTGGCTGGAGCTGTTGATGAAGATTCAAAGGAATTTCATTGGTTAGCAGAATTGGAGGATGAAGATTCAAAGGAATTTCATTGGTTAGCAGAAGCTGAGGATGTAGATTCAAAGGAATTTCATTGGTTAGCAGAATCCGAGGATGAAGATTCAAAGACATTTCATTGGTTAACAGTATTCGAGGATGAAAATTCAAAGGAATTTCATTGGTTAGCAGAATCCGAAGACGAAGATTCAAAGGAATTTCATTGATTAGCAGAATCCGAAGATGAAGATTGAAAGGAATTTCATCGGTAAACAGAATTCGAGGATGAAGATTCAAAGGAATTTCGGTGGTAAACACATTTGGAGGATAAGATTCAAAGGAATTTGACTGTCTAGCAGAATGTATTATTGAAGATGATGCAAAAGATGACTGGGTAGCAGACGCCGCTGAGCCAACAGGAAGCCAGCAGATAGGTGGAGCAAGGTACAATCACAATGTTTGTGTTGTCAGATAGGTGGAGCAAGGTACACTCACAATGTTTGTGTTGTCAGATAGGTGGAGCAAGGTACACTCACAATGTTTGTGTTGTCAGATAGGTGGAGCAAGGTACAATCACAATGTTTGTGTTGTCAGATAGGTGGAGCAAGGTACAATCACAATGTTTGTGTTGTCAGATAGGTGGAGCAAGGTACAATCACAATGTTTGTGTTGTCAGGCCTTGATGAACCAACACACTGGTTTTAATGTTCACTGCAGTAATTCATCTTGTTCACTACTGTCAACAACTCTTTCTGTCTGCAGTAATTCATCTTGTTCACTACTGTCAACAACTCTTTCTGTCTGCAGTAATTCATCTTGTTCACTACTGTCAACAACTCTTTCTGTCTGCAGTAATTCATCTTGTTCACTACTGTCAACAACTCTTTCTGTCTGCAGTAATTCATCTTGTTCACCACTGTCAACAACTCGTTCTGTCAACAAAGGGGACTGTGACACAGCAGCTAAAGCGAAATGAAACTAAACACGTTTTAGACTTGAGTAACAGACGGTTTAAAAATGTGTGAATAGTCATTTCTGCAGAGTAACGAATACTATTTAGGACTTTTCTGCCGAGTAATATTAAATGCTAGTTGGACTTAGGGCAGTTGAAAAGTACAAAAGACATCCTTTGTTTAATGCCTTTTTTTTTTTGAAGGGATGTACTGTGTGATCAGTTTCTTTATTCACCCAATCAAATCATTAATAATGATAGCAGTGCGATATGTTCATAACATTCTCTCTCTCTCTCTCTCTCTCTCTCTCTCTCTCTCTCTCTCTCTCTCTCTCTCTCTCTCTCTCTCTCTCTCTCTCTCTCTCTCTCTCTCTCTCAAATAGAAATAATTATTACACTCCTTAGGTTACTTTGAAGAAAGGAATAAGAGAAAAATCCTGAGAGCATACCTGTTATGTCAGTGTCTTATACACGATAACATATTCACACACAAAAATTAACCTCGAAGTAAGTAGGTGAAGAGCAGTTTGACATGAATGAGAGAGAACTTGGTCATGACATAGCATGGTGTGTGTGTTACGGGTTTATCTGTATGAAGACAACATCATTGCCTTGTTCTTGCAGGCTACTCGCTCAAAGGTAAGATACATGTTTGTGTTTTGTTTGTTTCGGCTGGTTCTTCTGTTGTCTAGCTTTCTTTTGAGAACGAGAGGGAGAAAACGAATGTTTGTCTGTGAGTCTGCAAGTCTGCTGATGGTTACTTTCTCAAGTATATATATTTATATTGTCTGTGAGTCTGCTGATGGCTACTTTCTCAAGTATATATATATTTATATTGTCTGTGAGTCTGCTGATGGTTACTTTCTCATGTATATATATATTTATATTGTCTGCCTTCTTTCAATAGAAACAGTGGAAAAGCGTGTCTGTCCATTGTAGACATAAAGAAAGATGGGTCTATAATTTATATATATACATATATGGTTGTGTTGTGGATATAAAGAATATTGTGTATATTATATGCATGGTTTGGATATAGAGAAAGATGGATGTTTCTGTGTGTGTTGTGGATATAGGTATGTGTGTGTGTTGTGGAAGCTTGTACCACCCCAGTTACAAGTAATCCCAAGCGTACAACTTGTATGCACAAGTCTAGCCATTCACATTTCACACGTGTCCGCCTCCCGTCAACTTTACCATTTAGTTTATGTTCTTTTACGTGTGTAACTTGTCTTCAAAAGACGCATGCATATTCATGGGGGAGGTGATGGGCTCGGGAGAAGCAGCCTAGTGACTTCAACCCGTAGGCTTCCGAACTTGTGACTTTAACCGCCGCAAGTCCGCTGCTATGGGTGAACGTCGCTAGGCTATGACGTCAGCAAGGGTATGATGTCAGCTGGGAAGTTGACGTCACGATGTTGGGTTAGTTCTATGTTTTGATTTCTTCCATCACACTTTGACAGAATAATAACTGATGATGACCGTTATGGTTCGGAGTTTAGTTCTGTATCCCTCATTTGCATAAGGTCACACTGACCAGTACTTTTTCAGTTTTTTTGTTGTTGTTTTGTTTTGTTTTGTTTTGTTTTGTTTTAGCATGTTCTGTCTGTATTAAGACTAAGTTGAATGGTGTAGCACACTGTAGACCTGTCTCTCTGTCCTGCCATTCCGCTCAAAGGTCGGTGATTGTGATGGATGTCTTGTCCCTCATGTTCTCTGTCCCGTCTTGCTGCGTCTGTCTCTCTGTCCCGTCTTGCTTCGTCTGTCTCTCTGTCCCGTCTTGCTTCGTCTGTCTCTCTGTCCCGTCTTGCTGCGTCTGTCTCTCTGTCCCGTCTTGCTTCGTCTGTCTCTCTGTCCCGTCTTGCTTCGTCTGTCTCTCTGTCCCGTCTTGCTTCGTCTGTCTCTCTGTCCCGTCTTGCTCCGTCTGTCTCTCTGTCCCGTCTGTCTCTCTGTCCCGTCTTGCTTCGTCTGTCTCTCTGTCCCGTCTTGCTCCGTCTGTCTCTCTGTCCCGTCTTGCTTCGTCTGTCTCTCTGTCCCGTCTTGCTTCGTCTGTCTCTCTGTCCCGTCTTGCTTCGTCTGTCTCTCTGTCCCGTCTTGCTCCGTCTGTCTCTCTGTCCCGTCTGTCTCTCTGTCCCGTCTTGCTTCGTCTGTCTCTCTGTCCCGTCTTGCTCCGTCTGTCTCTCTGTCCCGTCTTGCTTCGTCTGTCTCTCTGTCCCGTCTTGCTTCGTCTGTCTCTCTGTCCCGTCTTGCTTCGTCTGTCTCTCTGTCCCGTCTTGCTCCGTCTGTCTCTCTGTCCCGTCTGTCTCTCTGTCCCGTCTTGCTTCGTCTGTCTCTCTGTCCCGTCTTGCTCCGTCTGTCTCTCTGTCCTGTCTGTCTCTCTGTCCCGTCTTGCTGCGTCTGTCTCTCTGTCCTGTCTGTCTCTCTGTCCCGTCTTGCTTCGTCTGTCTCTCTGTCCCGTCTGTCTCTCTGTCCCGTCTGTCTCTCTGTCCCGTCTTGCTGCGTCTGTCTCTCTGTCCCGTCTTGCTTCGTCTGTCTCTCTGTCCCGTCTGTCTCTCTGTCCCGTCTGTCTCTCTGTCCCGTCTGTCTCTCTGTCCCGTCTGTCTCTCTGTCCCGTCTGTCTCTCTGTCCCGTCTTGCTTCGTCTGTCTCTCTGTCCCGCCTTGCTTCGTCTGTCTCTCTGTCCCGTCTGTCTCTCTGTCCCGTCTTGCTCCGTCTGTCTCTCTGTCCCGTCTGTCTCTCTGTCCCGTCTTGCTCCGTCTGTCTCTCTGTCCCGTCTTGCTCCGTCTGTCTCTCTGTCCCGTCTTGCTCCGTCTGTCTCTCTGTCCCGTCTTGCTCCGTCTGTCTCTCTGTCCCGTCTTGCTTCGTCTGTCTCTCTGTCCCGCCTTGCTTCGTCTGTCTCTCTGTCCCGTCTGTCTCTCTGTCCCGTCTTGCTCCGTCTGTCTCTCTGTCCCGTCTTGCTCCGTCTGTCTCTCTGTCCCGTCTTGCTCCGTCTGTCTCTCTGTCCCGTCTTGCTCCGTCTGTCTCTCTGTCCCGTCTTGCTCCGTCTGTCTCTCTGTCCCGTCTGTCTCTCTGTCCCGTCTGTCTCTCTGTCCCGTCTTGCTTCGTCTGTCTCTCTGTCCTGTCTGTCTCTCTGTCCCGTCTGTCTCTCTGTCCCGTCTGTCTCTCTGTCCCGTCTTGCTTCGTCTGTCTCTCTGTCCCGTCTTGCTCCGTCTGTCTCTCTGTCCCGTCTTGCTCCGTCTGTCTCTCTGTCCCGTCTGTCTCTCTGTCCCGTCTTGCTTCGTCTGTCTCTCTGTCCCGTCTGTCTCTCTGTCCCGTCTTGCTCCGTCTGTCTCTCTGTCCCGTCTTGCTTCGTCTGTCTCTCTGTCCCGTCTGTCTCTCTGTCCCGTCTTGCTTCGTCTGTCTCTCTGTCCCGTCTTGCTTCGTCTGTCTCTCTGTCCCGTCTGTCTCTCTGTCCCGTCTGTCTCTCTGTCCCGTCTTGCTTCGTCTGTCTCTCTGTCCCGTCTGTCTCTCTGTCCTGTCTTGCTGCGTCTGTCTCTCTGTCCCGTCTTGCTTCGTCTGTCTCTCTGTCCCGTCTTGCTCCGTCTGTCTCTCTGTCCCGTCTTGCTTCGTCTGTCTCTCTGTCCCGTCTTGCTGCGTCTGTCTCTCTGTCCCGTCTTGCTCCGTCTGTCTCTCTGTCCCGTCTTGCTCCGTCTGTCTCTCTGTCCCGTCTTGCTTCGTCTGTCTCTCTGTCCCGTCTTGCTCCGTCTGTCTCTCTGTCCCGTCTTGCTCCGTCTGTCTCTCTGTCCCGTCTGTCTCTCTGTCCCGTCTTGCTGCGTCTGTCTCTCTGTCCCGTCTGTCTCTCTGTCCCGTCTTGCTCCGTCTGTCTCTCTGTCCCGTCTTGCTCCGTCTGTCTCTCTGTCCGTCTGTCTCTGTCCCGTCTTGCTTCGTCTGTCTCTCTGTCCCGTCTTGCTTCGTCTGTCTCTCTGTCCTGTCTTGCTCCGTCTGTCTCTCTGTCCTGTCTTGCTCCGTCTGTCTCTCTGTCCCGTCTTGCTTCGTCTGTCTCTCTGTCCCGTCTTGCTTCGTCTGTCTCTCTGTCCCGCCTTGCTCCGTCTGTCTCTCTGTCCTGTCTTGCTCCGTCTGTCTCTCTGTCCCGTCTTGCTCCGTCTGTCTCTCTGTCCCGTCTTGCTCCGTCTGTCTCTCTGTCCCGTCTTGCTCCGTCTGTCTCTCTGTCCCGTCTTGCTCCGTCTGTCTCTCTGTCCCGTCTTGCTTCGTCTGTCTCTCTGTCCCGTCTTGCTGCGTCTGTCTCTCTGTCCCGTCTGTCTCTCTGTCCCGTCTTGCTCCGTCTGTCTCTCTGTCCCGTCTTGCTCCGTCTGTCTCTCTGTCCCGTCTGTCTCTGTCCCGTCTTGCTTCGTCTGTCTCTCTGTCCCGTCTTGCTTCGTCTGTCTCTCTGTCCTGTCTTGCTTCCGTCTGTCTCTCTGTCCTGTCTTGCTCCGTCTGTCTCTCTGTCCCGTCTTGCTTCGTCTGTCTCTCTGTCCCGTCTTGCTTCGTCTGTCTCTCTGTCCCGCCTTGCTCCGTCTGTCTCTCTGTCCTGTCTTGCTCCGTCTGTCTCTCTGTCCCGTCTTGCTCCGTCTGTCTCTCTGTCCCGTCTTGCTCCGTCTGTCTCTGTCCCGTCTTGGCTCCGTCTGTCTCTCTGTCCCGTCTTGCTCCGTCTGTCTCTCTGTCCCGTCTTGCTTCGTCTGTCTCTCTGTCCCGTCTTGCTGCGTCTGTCTCTCTGTCCCGTCTGTCTCTCTGTCCCGTCTTGCTTCGTCTGTCTCTCTGTCCCGTCTTGCTCCGTCTGTCTCTCTGTCCCGTCTTGCTTCGTCTGTCTCTCTGTCCCGTCTTGCTTCGTCTGTCTCTCTGTCCCGTCTGTCTCTCTGTCCCGTCTTGCTTCGTCTGTCTCTCTGTCCCGTCTGTCTCTCTGTCCCGTCTGTCTCTCTGTCCTGTCTTGCTCCGTCTGTCTCTCTGTCCCGTCTTGCTTCGTCTGTCTCTCTGTCCCGTCTGTCTCTCTGTCCCGTCTTGCTTCGTCTGTCTCTCTGTCCCGTCTGTCTCTCTGTCTCGTCTTGCTTCGTCTGTCTCTCTGTCCCGTCTTGCTCCGTCTGTCTCTCTGTCCCGTCTTGCTCCGTCTGTCTCTCTGTCCCGTCTTGCTCCGTCTGTCTCTCTGTCCCGTCTTGCTACGTCTGTCTCTCTGTCCCGTCTTGCTCCGTCTGTCTCTCTGTCCCGTCTTGCTCCGTCTGTCTCTCTGTCCCGTCTTGCTCCGTCTGTCTCTCTGTCCCGTCTTGCTTCGTCTGTCTCTCTGTCCCGTCTTGCTCCTGTCTGTCTCTCTGTCCCGTCTGTCTCTCTGTCCCGTCTGTCTCTCTGTCCCGTCTGTCTCTCTGTCCCGTCTGTCTCTCTGTCCCGTCTTGCTTCGTCTGTCTCTCTGTCCCGTCTTGCTCCGTCTGTCTCTCTGTCCCGTCTTGCTCCGTCTGTCTCTCTGTCCCGTCTTGCTCCGTCTGTCTCTCTGTCCCGTCTTGGCTCCGTCTGTCTCTCTGTCCCGTCTGTCTCTCTGTCCCGTCTGTCTCTCTGTCCCGTCTGTCTCTCTGTCCCGTCTTGCTTCGTCTGTCTCTCTGTCCCGTCTTGCTTCGTCTGTCTCTCTGTCCCGTCTGTCTCTCTGTCCCGTCTTGCTGCGTCTGTCTCTCTGTCCCGTCTGTCTCTCTGTCCCGTCTTGCTCCGTCTGTCTCTCTGTCCCGTCTTGGCTCCGTCTGTCTCTCTGTCCCGTCTTGCTCCGTCTGTCTCTCTGTCCCGTCTTGCTTCGTCTGTCTCTCTGTCCCGTCTTGCTCCGTCTGTCTCTCTGTCCCGTCTTGCTCCGTCTGTCTCTCTGTCCTGTCTCTCTGTCCCGTCTGTCTCTCTGTCCCGTCTTGCTCCGTCTGTCTCTCTGTCCCGTCTGTCTCTCTGTCCCGTCTTGCTGCGTCTGTCTCTCTGTCCCGTCTGTCTCTCTGTCCCGTCTTGCTCCGTCTGTCTCTCTGTCCCGTCTGTCTCTCTGTCCCGTCTTGCTCCGTCTGTCTCTCTGTCCCGTCTTGCTTCGTCTGTCTCTGTCCCGTCTTGCTTCGTCTGTCTCTCTGTCCCGTCTTGCTTCGTCTGTCTCTCTGTCCCGTCTTGCTGCGTCTGTCTCTCTGTCCCGTCTGTCTCTCTGTCCCGTCTTGCTCCGTCTGTCTCTCTGTCCCGTCTTGCTCCGTCTGTCTCTCTGTCCCGTCTGTCTCTCTGTCCCGTCTTGCTTCGTCTGTCTCTCTGTCCCGTCTTGCTCCGTCTGTCTCTCTGTCCCGTCTTGCTCCGTCTGTCTCTCTGTCCCGTCTGTCTCTCTGTCCCGTCTTGCTCCGTCTGTCTCTCTGTCCCGTCTTGCTTCGTCTGTCTCTCTGTCCCGTCTTGCTCCGTCTGTCTCTCTGTCCCGTCTTGCTCCGTCTGTCTCTCTGTCCCGTCTTGCTCCGTCTGTCTCTCTGTCCCGTCTTGCTCCGTCTGTCTCTCTGTCCCGTCTTGCTTCGTCTGTCTCTCTGTCCCGTCTTGCTCCGTCTGTCTCTCTGTCCCGTCTGTCTCTCTGTCCCGTCTGTCTCTCTGTCCCGTCTTGCTCCGTCTGTCTCTCTGTCCCGTCTTGCTCCGTCTGTCTCTCTGTCCCGTCTTGCTGTCCGTCTGTCTCTCTGTCCCGTCTTGCTTCCGTCTGTCTCTCTGTCCCGCCTTGCTTCGTCTGTCTCTCTGTCCCGTCTTGCTTCGTCTGTCTCTCTGTCCCGTCTTGCTCCGTCTGTCTCTCTGTCCCGTCTTGCTCCGTCTGTCTCTCTGTCCCGTCTTGCTCCGTCTGTCTCTCTGTCCTGTCTTGCTGCGTCTGTCTCTCTGTCCCGTCTTGCTCCGTCTGTCTCTCTGTCCCGTCTGTCTCTCTGTCCCGTCTTGCTGCGTCTGTCTCTCTGTCCCGTCTGTCTCTCTGTCCCGTCTTGCTTCGTCTGTCTCTGTCCCGTCTTGCTTCGTCTGTCTCTCTGTCCCGTCTTGCTTCGTCTGTCTCTCTGTCCCGTCTTGCTGCGTCTGTCTCTCTGTCCCGTCTGTCTCTCTGTCCCGTCTTGCTCCGTCTGTCTCTCTGTCCCGTCTTGCTCCGTCTGTCTCTCTGTCCCGTCTTGCTCCGTCTGTCTCTCTGTCCCGTCTTGCTTCGTCTGTCTCTCTGTCCCGTCTTGCTCCGTCTGTCTCTCTGTCCCGTCTTGCTCCGTCTGTCTCTCTGTCCCGTCTTGCTCCGTCTGTCTCTCTGTCCCGTCTTGCTCCGTCTGTCTCTCTGTCCCGTCTTGCTTCGTCTGTCTCTCTGTCCCGTCTTGCTCCGTCTGTCTCTCTGTCCCGTCTTGCTCCGTCTGTCTCTCTGTCCCGTCTTGCTCCGTCTGTCTCTCTGTCCCGTCTTGCTCCGTCTGTCTCTCTGTCCCGTCTTGCTCCGTCTGTCTCTCTGTCCCGCCTTGCTTCGTCTGTCTCTCTGTCCCGTCTTGCTTCGTCTGTCTCTCTGTCCCGTCTTGCTCCGTCTGTCTCTCTGTCCCGTCTTGCTCCGTCTGTCTCTCTGTCCCGTCTTGCTCCGTCTGTCTCTCTGTCCTGTCTTGCTGCGTCTGTCTCTCTGTCCCGTCTTGCTCCGTCTGTCTCTCTGTCCCGTCTGTCTCTCTGTCCCGTCTTGCTGCGTCTGTCTCTCTGTCCCGTCTGTCTCTCTGTCCCGTCTTGCTGCGTCTGTCTCTCTGTCCCGTCTGTCTCTCTGTCCCGTCTTGCTGCGTCTGTCTCTCTGTCCCGTCTGTCTCTCTGTCCCGTCTTGCTCCGTCTGTCTCTCTGTCCCGTCTTGCTTCGTCTGTCTCTCTGTCCTGTCTTGCTCCGTCTGTCTCTCTGTCCCGTCTTGCTTCCGTCTGTCTCTCTGTCCTGTCTTGCTGCGTCTGTCTCTCTGTCCCGTCTTGCTCCGTCTGTCTCTCTGTCCCGTCTGTCTCTCTGTCCCGTCTTGCTGCGTCTGTCTCTCTGTCCCGTCTGTCTCTCTGTCCCGTCTTGCTCCGTCTGTCTCTCTGTCCCGTCTGTCTCTCTGTCCCGTCTTGCTCCGTCTGTCTCTCTGTCCCGTCTTGCTTCGTCTGTCTCTCTGTCCCGTCTTGCTTCGTCTGTCTCTCTGTCCCGTCTTGCTTCGTCTGTCTCTCTGTCCCGTCTTGCTCCGTCTGTCTCTCTGTCCTGTCTGTCTCTCTGTCCCGTCTTGCTCCGTCTGTCTCTCTGTCCCGTCTTGCTTCGTCTGTCTCTCTGTCCCGTCTTGCTCCGTCTGTCTCTCTGTCCCGTCTTGCTCCGTCTGTCTCTCTGTCCCGTCTTGCTCCGTCTGTCTCTCTGTCCTGTCTTGCTCCGTCTGTCTCTCTGTCCCGTCTTGCTCCGTCTGTCTCTCTGTCCTGTCTGTCTCTCTGTCCCGTCTTGCTCCGTCTGTCTCTCTGTCCCGTCTTGCTTCGTCTGTCTCTCTGTCCCGTCTTGCTCCGTCTGTCTCTCTGTCCCGTCTTGCTCCGTCTGTCTCTCTGTCCCGTCTTGCTCCGTCTGTCTCTCTGTCCCGTCTGTCTCTCTGTCCCGTCTTGCTGCGTCTGTCTCTCTGTCCCGTCTGTCTCTCTGTCCCGTCTTGCTCCGTCTGTCTCTCTGTCCCGTCTTGCTTCGTCTGTCTCTCTGTCCCGTCTTGCTCCGTCTGTCTCTCTGTCCCGTCTGTCTCTCTGTCCCGTCTTGCTCCGTCTGTCTCTCTGTCCCGTCTGTCTCTCTGTCCCGTCTTGCTCCGTCTGTCTCTCTGTCCCGTCTGTCTCTCTGTCCCGTCTGTCTCTCTGTCCCGTCTTGCTCCGTCTGTCTCTCTGTCCCGTCTTGCTTCGTCTGTCTCTCTGTCCCGTCTTGCTCCGTCTGTCTCTCTGTCCCGTCTGTCTCTCTGTCCCGTCTGTCCCGTCTTGCTCCGTCTGTCTCTCTGTCCCGTCTTGCTCCGTCTGTCTCTCTGTCCCGTCTTGCTTCGTCTGTCTCTCTGTCCCGTCTTGCTGCGTCTGTCTCTCTGTCCCGTCTTGCTCCGTCTGTCTCTCTGTCCCGTCTGTCTCTCTGTCCCGTCTGTCTCTCTGTCCCGTCTGTCTCTCTGTCCCGTCTTGCTCCGTCTGTCTCTCTGTCCCGTCTTGCTTCGTCTGTCTCTCTGTCCCGTCTTGCTCCGTCTGTCTCTCTGTCCCGTCTGTCTCTCTGTCCCGTCTTGCTCCGTCTGTCTCTCTGTCCCGTCTGTCTCTCTGTCCCGTCTGTCTCTCTGTCCCGTCTTGCTCCGTCTGTCTCTCTGTCCCGTCTGTCTCTCTGTCCCGTCTTGCTCCGTCTGTCTCTCTGTCCCGTCTGTCTCTCTGTCCCGTCTTGCTCCGTCTGTCTCTCTGTCCCGTCTGTCTCTCTGTCCCGTCTTGCTCCGTCTGTCTCTCTGTCCCGTCTTGCTTCGTCTGTCTCTCTGTCCCGTCTTGCTCCGTCTGTCTCTCTGTCCCGTCTGTCTCTCTGTCCCGTCTTGCTCCGTCTGTCTCTCTGTCCCGTCTGTCTCTCTGTCCCGTCTTGCTCCGTCTGTCTCTCTGTCCCGTCTTGCTGCGTCTGTCTCTCTGTCCTGCCATTCCGCTCAAAGGTCGGTGATTGTGATGGATGTCTTGTCCCCCATGTTCTCTGTCCCGTCTTGCTTCGTCTGTCTCTGAAGTCTGCCCATACTATTTGACTGTATCATGATGATACTGTTTGACTGATGATACTGTTTGGAGGCCGATGCTATGCCTGCCTATAATGTTTGTTCAACGATACTGTTTAATGGCTGATACTGTGTATTGGCCGATACTGTTTGTAGGACGATACTTGTGTCTGCCTATACCGTTTGTTCACCGATACTGTTTAATGGCTGATACTGTGTAATGGCCGATACTGTTTGTAGGACGATACTTGTGTCTGCCTATAATGTTTGTTCAACGATACTGTTTAATGGCTGATACTGTTTAATGGCCGATACTGTTTGTAGGACGATACTTGTGTCTGCCTATACTGTTCGTTCACCGATACTGTTCCTGTGTGTAGCTGGTCCGTTACCTGAACGTAGCGAGGGCTGGGTGTCTGTAGTGGATGGCGTCTTGTAGCGGTTTACATCGATCTAGCTTAGGACTCCCCCAACCCATCCACCCACCCACCCACACAGTCTCTGTGCCTGGCAACTCTGAGACAACGCGAGTCCCAAACTCACAGGTCAACCAGCCGGGGGGGGGGGGGGGGGAGTGGGTGATGCAGACATTTGCACACAAATTAGACAATACTAGACGAGGACAATACTACATCGGGCACATGAACAGCACAGTCTGCCGCTAGTACAACTTGACTGGAGACGAAAACTACTGAGGAAAACATCTTTAACCCCAACCCACACCGACTCCTTTATCCCATACTATTAAGCAATGTCTTTTTTCCGTGACGACGTACCCCCAGTGTGTCTTGCTCTGCTGATGATGTGTGAAGGGAAGAATTGTGCCTACTTTGGCCACCAACAATGGGCCTTTTGTTTGTGTGTCAGTCGCCCTAGAAACGTTACAATAGTGAAGAAGCTGACAAATCCACAGTTGATGACGTTACCTCCACAAACGTCCCCAATCATCAGGCGTTGTCTGCCAGGGACCGGGTACACCATCTTGGGCACTCGTGTAGACCGTTATCCCGGGCACACTTTAGGGCACTCGTGTAGACCGTCATCGTGGGCAGGGCACTCTTGTAGACCGCCGGGCATAACAGACATCAGACAACAGGCGGACTTTGATAGACCTCAAAGTCAGATCCCATTAGAGCGTCATAAAGAACTCGGCAACATCAAATGGACTTTGGTTGACTGCAGTGGCCGAGATGGACGTCTTACACGTGTTGAGTGTCGGTGTCAGACATACGTGTCACACGTGTTGAGTGTCGGTGTCAGGCATACGTGTCACACGCAGCAAGGGGTTGTGGGAAAGTCAGACATGCAAGGATGTCAGTGTGTGACCGATCTTACAAGCGATGGTGGTCTAAGTAGCTGGTGGAGGGGGGGGGGGGGGGGGGGCACTAGCAGACCGTTTCTGGCAGCTCTGACGTGTATGCAAATTGAATCACTGCCTTCATTGTAGTACCAGGCTAAACGCCGATCTGCTTATTCCGTCAAGTCCGTTATTGATTGCCATGGCGTGTGTGTGTGTGTGTGTGTGTGTGTGTGTGTGTGTGTGTGTGTGTGTGTGTGTGTGTGTGTGTGTGTGTGTGTGTGTGTGTGTGTGTGTGTGAATGAGATGCATGACCTGTGAGTCCCAGAGCAGGACACGGTGATGTCCACAGATTGTTCACAGAGTGGCTGAGAAGAGTATATAGCTATGTGTGTTCACAGAGTGGCTGAGAAGAGTATATAGCTATGTGTGTTCACAGAGTGGCTGAGAAGAGTATATAGCTATGTACAGACCCGGTTCAAGCGACAGTCTGTCTTTACCTAACATCAGAGCGGACCTTGCCGTCTGGACTTGTCTCCACTGATGAAGGCTGTCAGGATGAATAAGAATGTCTCCCAGCTTCACAGTCCTTCTCTCTGGAGAGGCTAAGTGTAGCCTCCCTTTGCCTCGTGCATTCAAAATGATATCAGACTTTGGGGAGATCAAGTCAGTTGTCTGATATCACGGAACATGTATTAGCCTTGTTTGAGATTTGTTTCTGACTCGGCCAATTCTCAGTACGGAACTGCCCCCCCCCCCCCCCCCCACCGACATCACCACATCCAAACGAATCGATTAGTCGATCACTAATACTAAAAGTTACCATTGAGATCCCCTGACTTGGAGGTAGGATACTTGAGGACTGACCCCGCAGAGAGTGAGTTAAACGTCATCGATTCCTCCTTGTGACCCTGTCGCCCTGCCCCCCCACCCCCCTCCTCATTTCTCCCCAAGCCCCCACCCCCTCCTTCCCTGCCTCCGTCACCATTTGCTGGTCTTTCATCTCTACACTGTCTGTCCGTCGTGATTGTAAGTGGCCAATAATGTATAGCAGTGACCCCAAACCAGGCGGCACCCACTGCTGTGGAAAGAGAGACCAAGAACATCTGAGTGCGCCGCACGTGCCAGTGAGGACAGGGCGAAAGGGGGGTCAGCACGCGCACGCACGCACACACACACACACATGCACACACATACACAGGCACGCACACACTGAAAGTCACACACACACACACACACAAGCCCACCCTCAAATTGCCGTATCCCTGTCACTCCACAACCTCCTTTACGCGGCCCTATCAACGTCGTCTGCCGTCTGCATGGGGGGGGGGGGGGGGGGGGGCGTTCAGACAATCGGAGGAATAAAAGTGATATTAGTGTCTGAAAGCTTTCGCTGATTCTCGGCTAGCCGCCCTGTGTGCTTGTCTCGGTGTGGACACCTTTCAGCCTCTCTCACACCAACGGCTTTCTGGGGCAAGGCGAAGTGCGGCTGCCTGAATGACTGTCATATGGAGGGAGCGATGTGATTACAGTGAAACACTCTTGTTAAGGCCCCCACCCCCCCCCCCCCCCTAATGTAAGGGATGTTATGTTTTCACACACGCACGCGCATACACACATGCTTTTCACGCACACAAACACCATAAAACACACACACACACACACATTGGTGCTAGTCAACCAGTACCAAGAAGTATGAGCTCAGTGCTTATAGAGGAGTCGTGTGCATGAATCAGCGTCCACGACAGCAGTCGCGCGCACTCCACATGCATAGGAATGTCCAGCCAAATGTGAAAACGATGTCTTCAGTGTCGGACATCTCCCTTTCAGGGGGAGATAACAGAAGTGAGGTCAATACAACACAGTTACTTTCTCTTAGGTCTGTTGGGCACTCAGAGGGACACAGTTGTCCGACTGCGATACTCAATGGTAATTGTCTGCACCAGTCTCAGTTCAACCGTCAGATAGTCACAGTGCCAAACGTCATATGAGTGTGGGGGGGGGGGGGGTGTGTGTGTGGGGGGGGGAGAGTGTGTGTGTGGGGGGGGGGAGGGGGGGGGTGTGTGGAATGAAAGGTGTGTATAGAGTGGACAAGGTATTCCAGGCGAGTCAGAAAAAAACATGCACTGATCTTAATAGACAACTAAATAATGGATAGGATGCATGAAATCACTAGATAGCCAACGTGATGAAAAAATCACTAGATAGCCAACGTGATGAAAAAATCACTAGATAACTGACGTGATGCAGAACATCAATAGATAACTAACGCGATGAGAAACATCAATAGATAACTAACGTGATGAATAACACAAAGAGATAACAGACGTGATGAATAACACCAATAGATAACTGACGTCAAGAATAACACCAATAGATAACTGACGTGAAGAATAACACCAATAGATAACTGACGTGATGAATAACACAAAGAGATAACAGACGTGATGAATAACACCAATAGATAACTGACGTCAAGAATAACACCAATAGATAACTGACGTGAAGAATAACACCAATAGATAACTGACGTGAAGAATAACACCAATAGATAACTGACGTGAAGAATAACACAAGTAGATAACTGACGTGATAAATAACACCAATAAATAACTGACGTGATGAATAACACCAATAGATAACTGACGTGATGAATAACACCAATAGATAACTGACGTGATGAATAACACCAATAGATAACTGACGTGATGAATAACACCAATAGATAACTGACGTGATGAATAACACCAATAGATAACTGACGTGATGAATAACACCAATAGATAACTGACGTGATGAATAACACCAATAGATAACTGACGTGATGAATAACACAGGAAGCTGTCGGTGTAGCGTACTACAGCCAGCCGGCATAACTCGCCCGGGGATACGATACAGGGGGGATCAATATTTTCACAAGCGAAGCAGACGAGACTATTGAGGTCAGAGAGGAATAATTAAATCAATATTACCTTAACTGAATGAAGCGGGGCGAGGGGGAGACAACTGGAGTGAAAAGATCGACCTGATCAAAAGTGAGGCTGAGGAGGCGCGCCATTCAGACAAACACACAGGGATTGAGCAATCAATGGAGTCTAAATATCGCACCGCGCACAACGAATCACGCAGACAGTGTTATTTAAATGGCACGGAAAGGTCTTGGGGGGGGGGGGGGGGGTGCTCGAGTTGAGTGTGGCTAATGGTGAGTCTGTGAATATTGTCTGCGAGACACGGAGAAGGGGATTATACACAGGGTATTATCAGGCTAGACATCTCGCTCCAAGAAGCGAGAGTGAAACGAATCAGTGTTGGCAAGTTGGACAAACACTCAGTGAGTTTTCAGTCGCTGATGATCTATCAGTCTTTTCTCTGTCGAGCTGGACACTTCAAAATCACATATGAAAATGAATAGACCATCAGCATCACTATTGCATTAGAAAGCCGAAGACACAGTATTCGATATAATGGATTAGATTCGTCTTTCCCCCGTAGAGCTAGACACTAGAAACATCGTCCATACAATAAAGAGATCATTGTTATCCTCAGTGGATGAGAAACGAGTAGAAAGGAGCATAAATAATGTTGAAGACAAATATCATCACTACTAGCTACACCCTGAAGAGTAGAATAATAGGATCAGTTCTCGCCAGACAGTGGAAGAAACAAGTGAGGGAAAGTGAAGAGATCATTGTTCACGGGGCAGTGGAAGAAACAAGTGAGGGAAAGTGAAGAGATCATTGTTCACGGGGCAGTGGAAGAAACAAGTGAGGGAAAGTGAAGAGATCATTGTTCACGGGGCAGTGGAAGAAACAAGTGAGGGAAAGTGAAGAGATCATTGTTCACGGGGCAGTGGAAGAAACAAGTGAGGGAAAGTGAAGAGATCATTGTTCACGGGGCAGTGGAAGAAACAAGAGAGGGAAAGTGAAGAGATCATTGTTCACGGGGCAGTGGAAGAAACCAGTGAGGGAAAGTGAAGAGATCATTGTTCACGGGGCAGTGGAAGAAACAAGGGAGGGAAAGTGAAGAGATCATTGTTCACGGGGCAGTGGAAGAAACAAGGGAGGGAAAGTGAAGAGATCATTGTTCACGGGGCAGTGGAAGAAACAAGGGAGGGAAAGTGAAGAGATCATTGTTCACGGGGCAGTGGAAGAAACCAGTGAGGGAAAGTGAAGAGATCATTGTTCACGGGGCAGTGGGAGCAACCAGTGAGGGAAAGTGAAGAGATCATTGTTCACGGGGCAGTGGAAGCAACAAGAGAGGGAAAGTGAAGAGATCATTGTTCACGGGGCAGTGGGAGCAACAAGTGAGGGAAAGTGAAGAGATCATTGTTCACGGGGCAGTGGAAGCAACCAGTGAGGGAAAGTGAAGAGATCATTGTTCACGGGGCAGTGGAAGCAACCAGAGAGGGAAAGTGAAGAGATCATTGTTCACGGGGCAGTGGAAGAAACAAGTGAGGGAAAGTGAAGAGATCATTGTTCACGGGGCAGTGGAAGAAACAAGTGAGGGAAAGTGAAGAGATCATTGTTCACGGGGCAGTGGAAGAAACAAGAGAGGGAAAGTGAAGAGATCATTGTTCACGGGGCAGTGGAAGAAACAAGTGAGGGAAAGTGAAGAGATCATTGTTCACGGGGCAGTGGAAGAAACAAGGGAGGGAAAGTGAAGAGATCATTGTTCACGGGGCAGTGGAAGAAACAAGGGAGGGAAAGTGAAGAGATCATTGTTCACGGGGCAGTGGAAGAAACCAGTGAGGGAAAGTGAAGAGATCATTGTTCACGGGGCAGTGGAAGAAACCAGTGAGGGAAAGTGAAGAGATCATTGTTCACGGGGCAGTGGAAGAAACCAGTGAGGGAAAGTGAAGAGATCATTGTTCACGGGGCAGTGGGAGCAACCAGTGAGGGAAAGTGAAGAGATCATTGTTCACGGGGCAGTGAGGGAAAGTGAAGAGATCATTGTTCACGGGGCAGTGGAAGAAACCAGTGAGGGAAAGTGAAGAGATCATTGTTCACGGGGCAGTGGAAGCAACAAGAGAGGGAAAGTGAAGAGATCATTGTTCACGGGGCAGTGGAAGAAACAAGTGGGGGAAAGTGAAGAGATCATTGTTCACGGGGCAGTGGAAGAAACAAGAGAGGGAAAGTGAAGAGATCATTGTTCACGGGGCAGTGGAAGAAACAAGGGAGGGAAAGTGAAGAGATCATTGTTCACGGGGCAGTGGAAGAAACAAGAGAGGGAAAGTGAAGAGATCATTGTTCACGGGGCAGTGGAAGAAACAAGTGAGGGAAAGTGAAGAGATCATTGTTCACGGGGCAGTGGAAGAAACAAGAGAGGGAAAGTGAAGAGATCATTGTTCACGGGGCAGTGGAAGAAACAAGAGAGGGAAAGTGAAGAGATTGTTCACGGGGCAGTGGAAGAAACAAGTGAGGGAAAGTGAAGAGATCATTGTTCACGGGGCAGTGGAAGAAACAAGAGAGGGAAAGTGAAGAGATCATTGTTCACGGGGCAGTGGAAGAAACAAGTGAGGGAAAGTGAAGAGATCATTGTTCACGGGGCAGTGGAAGAAACAAGTGGGGGAAAGTGAAGAGATCATTGTTCACGGGGCAGTGGAAGAAACAAGTGAGGGAAAGTGAAGAGATCATTGTTCACGGGGCAGTGGGAGCAACAAGTGAGGGAAAGTGAAGAGATCATTGTTCACGGGGCAGTGGGAGCAACAAGTGAGGGAAAGTGAAGAGATCATTGTTCACGGGGCAGTGGAAGAAACAAGAGAGGGAAAGTGAAGAGATCATTGTTCACGGGGCAGTGGAAGAAACAAGAGAGGGAAAGTGAAGAGATCATTGTTCACGGGGCAGTGGAAGAAACAAGTGGGGGAAAGTGAAGAGATCATTGTTCACGGGGCAGTGGAAGAAACAAGTGAGGGAAAGTGAAGAGATCATTGTTCACGGGGCAGTGGAAGAAACAAGGGAGGGAAAGTGAAGAGATCATTGTTCACGGGGCAGTGGAAGAAACAAGTGAGGGAAAGTGAAGAGATCATTGTTCACGGGGCAGTGGAAGCAACAAGTGAGGGAAAGTGAAGAGATCATTGTTCACGGGGCAGTGGGAGCAACAAGTGAGGGAAAGTGAAGAGATCATTGTTCACGGGGCAGTGGGAGCAACAAGTGGGGGAAAGTGAAGAGATCATTGTTCACGGGGCAGTGGGAGCAACAAGTGAGGGAAAGTGAAGAGATCATTGTTCACGGGGCAGTGGGAGCAACAAGTGAGGGAAAGTGAAGAGATCATTGTTCACGGGGCAGTGGGAGCAACAAGTGAGGGAAAGTGAAGAGATCATTGTTCACGGGGCAGTGGGAGAACAAGTGAGGGAAAGTGAAGAGATCATTGTTCACGGGGCAGTGGAAGAAACACGTGAGGGAAAGTGAAGAGATCATTGTTCACGGGGCAGTGGAAGAAACAAGTGGGGGAAAGTGAAGAGATCATTGTTCACGGGGCAGTGGAAGCAACCAGTGAGGGAAAGTGAAGAGATCATTGTTCACTGGGCAGTGGAAGAAACAAGTGGGGGAAAGTGAAGAGATCATTGTTCACGGGGCAGTGGAAGAAACAAGTGAGGGAAAGTGAAGAGATCATTGTTCACGGGGCAGTGGAAGAAACAAGTGGGGGAAAGTGAAGAGATCATTGTTCACGGGGCAGTGGAAGAAACACGTGAGGGAAAGTGAAGAGATCATTGTTCACGGGGCAGTGGAATAAACAAGTGAGGGAAAGTGAAGAGATCATTGTTCACGGGGCAGTGGAAGAAACAAGTGAGGGAAAGTGAAGAGATCATTGTTCACGGGGCAGTGGAAGAAACAAGTGAGGGAAAGTGAAGAGATCATTGTTCACGGGGCAGTGGAAGAAACAAGTGAGGGAAAGTGAAGAGATCATTGTTCACGGGGCAGTGGAAGAAACAAGTGAGGGAAAGTGAAGAGATCATTGTTCACGGGGCAGTGGAAGAAACCAGTGAGGGAAAGTGAAGAGATCATTGTTCACGGGGCAGTGGAAGAAACCAGTGAGGGAAAGTGAAGAGATCATTGTTCACGGGGCAGTGGAAGAAACCAGTGAGGGAAAGTGAAGAGATCATTGTTCACGGGGCAGTGGAAGAAACCAGTGAGGGAAAGTGAAGAGATCATTGTTCACGGGGCAGTGGAAGCAACCAGAGAGGGAAAGTGAAGAGATCATTGTTCACGGGGCAGTGGAAGAAACCAGTGAGGGAAAGTGAAGAGATCATTGTTCACGGGGCAGTGGAAGAAACCAGTGAGGGAAAGTGAAGAGATCATTGTTCACGGGGCAGTGGAAGCAACCAGAGGGAAAGTGAAGAGATCATTGTTCACGGGGCAGTGGGAGCAACAAGGAGGGAAAGTGAAGAGATCATTGTTCACGGGGCAGTGGAAGAAACAAGAGAGGGAAAGTGAAGAGATCATTGTTCACGGGGCAGTGGAAGCAACCAGAGAGGGAAAGTGAAGAGATCATTGTTCACGGGGCAGTGGAAGCAACAAGTGAGGGAAAGTGAAGAGATCATTGTTCACGGGGCAGTGGAAGAAACAAGGGAGGGAAAGTGAAGAGATCATTGTTCACGGGGCAGTGGAAGAAACCAGTGAGGGAAAGTGAAGAGATCATTGTTCACGGGGCAGTGGAAGAAACCAGTGAGGGAAAGTGAAGAGATCATTGTTCACGGGGCAGTGGAAGAAACCAGTGAGGGAAAGTGAAGAGATCATTGTTCACGGGGCAGTGGGAGCAACAAGGGAGGGAAAGTGAAGAGATCATTGTTCACGGGGCAGTGGAAGAAACAAGAGAGGGAAAGTGAAGAGATCATTGTTCACGGGGCAGTGGAGCAACAAGGGAGGGAAAGTGAAGAGATCATTGTTCACGGGGCAGTGGAAGAAACAAGAGAGGGAAAGTGAAGAGATCATTGTTCACGGGGCAGTGGAAGAAACAAGTGAGGGAAAGTGAAGAGATCATTGTTCACGGGGCAGTGGAAGAAACAAGGGAGGGAAAGTGAAGAGATCATTGTTCACGGGGCAGTGGAAGAAACAAGAGAGGGAAAGTGAAGAGATCATTGTTCACGGGGCAGTGGAAGCAACCAGTGAGGGAAAGTGAAGAGATCATTGTTCACGGGGCAGTGGGAGCAAC
>NW_027126210.1:7500-10496 GCF_037325665.1 Littorina saxatilis | reverse complement strand
GACAAAGTGAAAGGGCACATTTGAATGTTTTTGTCACTTCAGGAAACGGCCATAATAATCTTCGCCAGTAAGCCCACATGTGCCGAGTTCAACCTCGGGTGGAGGAAGATGTGATGGAGACTGACAGTTGAAAAACTGACAGAGGAAGCATCAGGGATACAATCAGGAATTATGCGCATGTTCAGAGGAAATGAATGAACATTACCTGGGGTGTTTGGCCTCTGTACTAGCTGCGTGGGATCTTTCGATCATGGGCCGTGACTTGACCTTAGGTTGACCTTGAAGTGCAAGTCAGAGAATAAGATGGCGGAGTGGCGAAAGAGAGAGGTTGAGATCGAGACTGACCTTACGCAAAAAAGGACAGAAAACCGCTTTATAAAGTTCACAACAGTGCAAAATAAAACAAAGAAAGAGAAAAAAGAATCAAGCCAAATCGTTTTCTCACACCCTCTTTCTCTGTCTCTGTCTCTCTCTGTCTGCCTCTCTCTCTCCCTCCTCTCTCTCTGTCTCTCTGTCTCTGTCTCTCTCTCTCACCTTCTCTCTCTCTGTCTCTGTCTCTGTCTCTCTCTCTCACCCTCTCTCTCTCTCTCTCTGTCTGTCTGTCTCTCTGTCTCTCTGTCTGTCTCTCTCTGTCTCTGTCTCTCTCTCTCTCTCTCTCTCTCTCTCTCTCTCTCTCTCTCTCTCTCTTTCTTGATTCCTTCTTTTCTTGAACGATTAAAACAAATGGTCGTAAGACCTAACTTCATACCCGTCCGCCGAAACATTTCGCTTAAACATTATCTTATATCAAAACACATAACATATTACAATCCAATCCAATCCAATATAATCCAATTCAATCGAATCCAATCCAATCCAACACAACACAACACAGTATAATACTATCCAATCCAATCCAATCCAATCCAACTTTAATATCTTAAAGTGAGAAGTAAAATTGTGGATGACAATGAACACACAACAAGATTAAAACAACCAACATTACACATCCACCTGAGTCACAATTCGTGCAGCCCCCCCCCCCCCCCTCTTACAATTCAAACCTCATACATCTCTCCTTACCTCGCACCCAACAAACTTTGGGAGCTCAGCTGCCTAAAGTTTCCTCGGTCTAAGCTCGCTTTTATGATTATATTTATTCAGCTCCTCATAAAAACTGGAACCCTAACACTCCAAACAAGCTTAGTCCTCTCCGATTAAATATCAATGGCATTATGTCCAATTCCATTTAACAGTGGTTGTAATTACCAGCCCGGGTAGCTTGCGTATGTTCCTCAGACTAGTCCTCAGCCGTCACAATTTGAAAGACCACTGATAAGATTTGCAAATCCCCCCAAATCCCCACATAAAGGAATTCGTTCAAGGCACAGCCCTTGTTGTTTAAGCATTGTTCAATGTTCATTAATTTTGAGTTTTGAATGAGGTTGGAAGAAGAAAGGCATCTCTTCATTTTTTTAATTATGTTCTTCCATTTTTCTTTCATTTTAACGACTTTGAAAGCGTAACCAAGTCAAGTCAAGTCAAGTCAAGTCAATATTTGTTTAAAAAAAAACCCAGGGTTACATGAATTCTAAAAATCAAATTGCAATAAACACGACCAAAAAGATATGTAAATAATAAGACACAACACTTCAAATTAACCGGAAATAAATCAAGCTTAATTCATAACTAAATAATTGTAATCATACATTTTTGAACAGTACTGTATTTGTTTCTGTTTTCGTTTTTGTTTTAATAAAAAACGTGAACAAATAATCAGAACTCTTTCAAATATTCTTAATAAAATATATCAAATTCAATAACTTTCGTTTTTTTGTTAATTCAAATAAATGTTTAACCGAAATACCGGTTGTTTCTATGAGGAGTCACAATATAGCTAGAGGTTTGTTTTGTTACGTCCATATTGGGGTTAGTCAATGATCCGGAATTCTTCTTCTTCGTCGTCGTTCGCTCAGACAGCAACTCCGGAGGCCCTGATGAAGGCTGCTGTACGCCGGAGGCTCTCCATGGGTCCATAGAGTTTGTCCCTCATCGGTGTGTCAGCAGGCCAGGTCTCTGCTCGCACTGATCCGGAATGACACCTGCGTGTTGATTGATACCGACGGGCGAAGTGGCGCAGTGGACCCCCTGCGGGTTAGGGGGAAGAATTTACCCGATGCTCCCCAGCATGTCGTAAGAGGCGACTAACGGATTCTGTTTCTCCTTTTACCTTTGTTAAGTGTTTCTTGCGTAGAATATAGTCAATGTTTGTAAAGATTTTAGTCAAGCAGTATGTAAGAAATGTTAAGTCCTTTGTACTGGAAACTTGCATTCTCCCAGTAAGGTAATATATTGTACTACGTTACAAGCCTCTGGAGCAATTTTTTTATTAGTGCTTTTGTGAACAAGAAACAATTAACAAGTGGCTCTATCCCATCTCCCCCCCTTTCCCCGTCGCGATATAACCTTCGTGGTTAAAAACGACGTTAAACACCAAATAAACAAACAAAGTGGCGCAGTAGTAAGACGTCGGCCTCCTAATCGGGAGGTCGTGAATTCGAATCCCGGCCGCTGCCGCCTGGTGGGTTAAGAGTGGAGATTTTTCCGATCTCCCAGGTCAACTTATGTGCAGACCTGCTAGTGACTTAACCCCCTTCGTGTGTACACGCAAGCACAAGACCAAGTGCGCACGGAAAAGATCCAGTAATCCATGTCGGGTTTCGGTGAGTTATGGAAACACGAAAACACCCAGCATGCCTACCCAACGAAAGCGGAGTGAAGCTGACTATGCTCTCAGAGTATATAGTTTGGGGAACCCAAATGGGCAAACGAGCTCACACGTCACCAGAATTTCTGGAACGCTGAAGAAGAAGAAGAAGATTGATACCGCCCGCGATGTCATCTTGCTCTTCTTCCTTTAAACGATTATGATAACTAGTTGACTATTGATTATGATAACTAGTTGACTATTGATTATGATAACTAGTTGACTATTGATTATGATAACTAGTTGACTA
>NW_027126210.1:0-5000 GCF_037325665.1 Littorina saxatilis | reverse complement strand
TGTGTGAGAGAGAGAGAGAGAGAGAGAGAGAGAGAGAGAGAGAGAGAGAGAGAGAGAGAGAGAGAGAGAGAGAGAGAGAGAGAGAGAGAGAGAGAGAGAGAGAGATTGACACCTTTCCAGATCACTCCGGTTATGCGACACTACCGCGAGCGTCACTACCGCGTGTCACACTACGGCGAGTACGACACTACCGCGTGTAACACTACCGCGTGTCACACTACCGCGAGTACGACACTACCGCGAGTATAACACTGCCGCGTGTCACACTACCGCGCGTACCACAACCGCGAGTACCATAACCGTAGAGAGAACGCATGCAAACTTACTTCTTGTGAGTTTGTGTTCTAACGGCTTTGATTGGAAGCAACCCATTCTATATGTATTCTGATAGTGTGTTCTGATCGTTTTGAGTTCTTGGTTAGCATGACAAACATTGAATTAGTGTTCAGAGAACAGACCAGGCCTTTTTGTTTTATATTTCAAGGAAACATTTCAACCTTTGCCTTCAGCCATGGAAGTCATAAAATGACACGCGGTAATGTTATACTCGCAGTAGTGTGACTCGCGGTAGTGTTATACTCGCGGTAGTGTCGTACTCGCGGTAGTGTCGTACTCGCGGTAAGTTCTGTTTCCGTACCCGCGACAGCGGCAGCGACAAAAGAAAACGCGCGCAAACGCGTGACGTGTTTCCGTACTTGCGTTTTAAACATGCGGTAAAATCTGTAAACTCCCGCGTTGCCGCGCGACAACGCGAAAAAATCGCTCCAGGACCCTTTCAAAAAAATCGCGTCGCTTGCCGCTTGTCGCGCCGCTAACGCGTCGCGCGTGTGGAAACACTCCTGGTCATTTTCTATGTGCTTGATTTTCGTCGCACCGCTGGAAAAACGCTGTCGCGGGTACGGAAACACAACTTTAGTGTGAGACGCGGTAGTGGTACTCGCGGTAGTGACGCTCGCGGTAGTGACCAGCACCCGATCACTCCACATAAACGCTGGTTCTGGTTGCATTGTGCCGCGGACATACAGCTAATAGGATTTTTACACCCCCGGTATAGGGGTGTGTATAGGTTTCACTCGATGTGTTTGTGTTCGCAAGTAGATCTCAAGAATGAACGGACCGATCGTCACCAAACTTGGTGAACAGGTTCTATACATTCCTGAGACGGTCCTTACAAAAATTGGGACCAGTCAAACACACGGTTAGGGAGTTATTGGTGGATTAAAATTATACAAGGCCTGGTATAGACGGACACCCCCGTTGGTCAAAGGGAAATAACCATTCTCACTGCCACCAACTGAGAAGGTTATTTCCCTTTGACGGGGATGTAGTTCCTATCGGAGGAATTTCTTGTTTTAATCCTTTTGTGGTATTGCTGATGATGCTGAACATGTATTTTACTAGTTTACCAATATGTATCTTTGACCCTGATAGCCTACGAAAACGGAGCAATCACGGCCCAACATTGGCCCAATGCTGAATTTATTGGCGCGGTGTTGAGCCTTAGTCGGGCCGTTGTCGTAGGCTGTCAGGGTTTATGTAGCCTTGTTCCATTGTATTCTGACTGTCATAAGGTAATTAATTTTAAGAGAAAGCAGTCATGAACACAAGGAGCTGGGAAAAGTTGCCTCTTACAACAAGCGTGGATAAAGACACATACTTGACACAGGCAAGTACTCTTTTTTTTTTTTCAATCACCACTAGAAGTCCCTGGGCAGCATTTTGCTCTGAAAACTGAATCTCACATACGACAGGTGGATCTTTTATTTTAAAAATGTGCCAAATTGCATATCTCCAAGGCTGTAAGACTAAGAGTAGATATTGGGAAGGCCAGTTCAAGAAGGTGTGGGTGGATCAACGGCATAATGTGCTGGTATACTGGGAACCGTCCCAGAGATAAATAATGTTATATATTATTTGTGGCATAAACTAATAAAGTTAGTCTCTCTCTCTCTCTCTCTCTCTCTCTCTCTCTCTCTCTCTCTCACACACACACACACACACACACACACACACATACTGATGTCATCTGACTTACTTGGTATCACAAAAGGTGCTGCCTTGCCGGTTTTTGCTGAAAAATAACTCAGAGACAATTAGATTCAATGAATACAATGATACAAGTAACCGGCAAGTCATAAATCCAAGAAGGTGTGGGGACCGACACAAAATAGGCTGGTTGTGGGGTCCGTCACAGAGAAATTAGGTCGAAAGTGGGGTCCGACACAGAAAGTGGGGACCGACACAATGAATTATGGGAACCGTCACGCCTACGTCACAAAAGTGTGGGGGGACCGAACACAGCCAATTTCACTGACTACTTTTGTTGTTTTTATTATTACGGCTGTTTGGATGGCCCTACAATCTTGAAACTTGGGCTGTCTGCTACAGACATGTTGAACTTTTTGCTGGACCAACGACAGTTCCAAGCAGGCATTTTTTGGTAGGATATTTCTTGCCGATGCTACGAATTATGCAGTTTTGCAGTAAAGTGGAAGGCATTCTACCTAATAACGGCTAAAATATCAAAAACCTTCAATCCAACAGCACCTAGGCATGTAGTGTAAACACTCACAGATCTAACAAGACCATTCTCAGAGGGCAACATTGCGTAATACTACCATAAATGGATGTTTTGTCCGCGAATTTTGGCGTGTGGGAACCGAGTGGGAACCGAACACAAAGGGTCAGGGCACCGAACACAAAGCGTAGGGGAACCGTCACAGTGTCACCGGTGTGCTATCATATCTATATGTTCTTGGAATCAGGAAATGATAAAGAATAAGATGAAATCATTTTTGGATCGATTTCTTACATTTTAATCGTAAGACTAATTTTCGTTAATTGTGATCACATTTTAAGAGTAAACATGACATATGTATTATATTTTTAGATTCAGAATGTGATGAAGAATACGATGCAATCAATTTTAAATCTGTTTGCGAAAAATCGATTTTAATGAAACTTTAATGAGCAAACTCATTAATTAATTTTTAAGCCTCCAAGCTGAAATGCAATACCAAAGTCCGGGCTTTGTCGAAGATTATTTGACCAAATTTTAACCAATTTGGTTGAAAAATGAGAGCGTGACAGTACCGCCTCAACTTTCACGAAAAGCCGGATATGACGTCATCAAAGACATTTATCAAAAAAACGAAAACAACTTCTGGAGATACCATACTCAGGATCTATCGTGTCAAGTTTGATGAAGATCGGTCCAGTAGATTTCTCTGAATCGCTCAACACACACACACACACACACACACACACACACACACACACACACGCACGCGCACGCACACACACACACACAGACACAGACACAGACACACACACACGCACGCGCACGCACGCACGCACACACACACACACACACACACGCACGCACGCACGCACGCACGCACGCACGCACGCACGCGCGCGCGCCACGCACACACACACACACACACACACACACACGCACACACACACACACACACACACACACACACACACACACACGCACGCACACACACACACACACACACACACACACACACATCAATCAACACATCAATCTTACTCTGTGTCGCTGTGTCTCTTCCTCTCTCTCTCTCTCTCTGTCTCTCTCTGTTTCTTTCTTTGTCTCTCTCTCTCTCTCTCTCTCTCTCTCTCTCTGTCTCACTGTCTCTCTGTGTGTGTCTCTCCCTCTTCAAGTTGTGTGTGTGTGTGTGTGTGTGTGTGTGTGTGTGTGTGTGTGTGTGTGTGTGTGTGTGTGTGTGTGTCTCTCTCTCTCTTTCTCTCTCTCTGTTTCTCATGTAGTGAGGACAGATTACAAAACTAAAAAGGCTTGTATGAAAGAACATGTACAGTGAATCAACCCATCCATCTCTCTCTCCATATCTCTCTCTCCATATCTCTCTCCATCTCTCTCATACTCTTTCCCCGTACACATTCTCACCCCCCCCCCCTCCCATCCCCCTCTTCTCATGCAATCTTGTCCACCACATCACAACTACTCCCTGTTGACAGCATGCTGAGTTAACTAGCCTCCACTGACCGCGAGTGACCAGTCCCTGCCAGCAGTGGTTAACCAGCGGCAGCTCAGGTCAGTATAGAGATAGTAGATTCGTAGAATCGCCCAAGTTAACTTACTTAAAATTAATATTAAAAGTCCTACGGTTTTAAGCCATTAAGGACTTGAGTGTTTGTCCGCTTTCGCCCAAGTTAACAAAAGTCGTTTGTGGTTTTGGTGTGAACTCCGTTTCACCGCCAACCGGAAATGACGTGTACGCAACATTTGTGATGTAGCACTTCCTTATATGGCACGAAACGAATGTGGTTGGTTGAAAAAAAGCTGTACTAAATAAGCCTAGTATTGTAGTAACCTCACCCTTGTGTGACCCTTTGATAGTTCTACGTTTGCGAAGCACGCGTTTCCGATGGGCTATTATCGGACGCTGGCCAGGCAGTCAGTGGCCAGCGATTGGCTCTCTATTCCAATTCTCACCTGACAGGTGCACGCGCCTCTGCACGCGCAGGTCAGAGGTTGCTTGACCGTCGGTGACGCGCTGGTGGTGGTCAGTGGTGGACTTGGTTGGTGGCTCCTTTCTCGGTCCTTAGATTCTCTGTGTTTCTGCCCTGGCTGTCTTTGCGCAAAGTGCTTCTTCTGAGTACAGGTCTGTCCTTGGCTGGGCTCTGTTTTTCCACATGTAGTTCTGTCTGTGTGTCTGTCTCTCAACCTGTCTGTCTGTGTGTATGTCTGTGTGTCTGTTTCTGTCTCTGTACCTCTCTGTTTTTCCACATTTAGTTCTGTCTGTGTGTCTGTCTCTCAACCTTTCTGTCTGTGTGTCTGTCTGTCTGTTTCTGTCTCTGTACCTCTCTGTTTTTATGTCTGTCTTTCTGTCTGTTTTCTGTCTCTCAACCTTTCTGCCTGTGTATCTGTCTGTGTGTCTATCTGTTACTGTCTCTGTACCTCTCTGTTTTGATGTCTGTCTTTCTGTCTGTTTTCTGTCTCTATCTTC
>NW_027126209.1:0-7941 GCF_037325665.1 Littorina saxatilis | reverse complement strand
AATGTACCGGAATATTAGCATATTTAATTACCTGTCAGCCCATCTTGGGATACTGTTTAAGCTCGACGAGAGGAGAGAAACCGTTATGTTCACGTTGCTAATGAGTTGTTAATGTACATGATATGTTATGATACTGTTCACTAAAGGAAACGTCAGATTGGTTTAAACAATCTTGAATTTTTCTTTGCATGTTCATAAAATAGATATTTATAAGTGGGAAAAACAAAACAACCCTACGGCTGGCTTATAGTGGTGTATTCAAAATACATTTACAATAAAAAATAAACGAGCTAAATGCATAAAGTCAGGTTATTACATACATCAGTCAACCAATGAAACACAAGCATATCATCCAAATTGAGATAAAAACAACTTAAGAAATAAAACTAACCAGAAGTATTCATAAGGGATATAGTGAGATTAAAGCCACCCTCGACTGAGATTTCAACCATTTGATACTGTTTGTTGCTGTGCCTGTGTAGATTGAGTATTGCGTGCATACAGACGTACTTCCGCAACAGGGCGACTATCACATCAAATGAGCTGCATCTTACCATTGCCAAAGCAGACGAATTTCCCGCAAACCGCTACAGTTTCTTTGAAGATGCCGCCACTCTGTTTTATGTCACTATCAGTCATTTCTTCTAGGGCGCTATGAGCGCCCTAGTTATAACGTTGTGCTGGAACTGTATTTTAGATTCAGAGGTGCACAATAACATGCTTTTGCATATATATGCAGTAGGATTGAATGCGCAAACGACTAAATTGATCGACTGTATGAAAAAGTGGGTCACACGGGGCCCGATGGCTCGGGGGTTGAATAAAACCACGAGAACTGGTGCTAAATAGCAATTCAAGTGATCTGCAAGTGTCATTTAATGTTGTTGAATGCTATTGTGATTGTGTCCCATAAGGTTAGTAATGCTGTTTTAGTGAAGGATGTCATCGTTCTGTAAACCTCCCGTGAGGCGGAGTGGGGCTTTATTTAATCAATGGAAGAAAAGCAAAGCTTGGAGACAAAGAACGTCAAATTCGTTGAAACAAACATCATCTCTTTTGCTCCTCTTCTTGCCGCTGTTCGTTGTCTGAATCTGAGTAATCTGAATAGTCCGTTGTAACGCATAAAAAGTCTACACTATACAACGGTGTAGTTGTTTTGTCAGTGACATGAATTTACATATTTGAATTACACCTTCCGCAACAGTTCATTGTGATGGTTTGTTTTTAGCTGTAACAAAAAGACAATAGTCGTGCAAAGGACATAGCCTATTCAGAAAAAAACAGGACAATTCATCCTAAATGTCAGTATGCGATACTGAAGGATTGTATTATGATGTGATTGTGTTTTCACCGTGTCTTCGTACAAAATTGAATTTTGATGTCTCACAATTAAGATGTATTTGATTTTAAAAAGGCGAAAGAACTAAGGCAAAACTATGCGATAATGAAGGAATCTGTTATGATATGATCGTGTTTTGACTGTGCTTATAAAGTCTTCGCACTAAGATAATTAAGATTAGTTAAGATTAGTCTCTTAGTTAATTAAGATTTCTGACTTTAGAGAAGACGACAGATTTGCTTTTTTTTAGTTTTTTTGTCGTCGTTATTATACAATTTTGATTGCTCACAGAAAGAATGGTCCTTTATGTTTTTTAATTAAAATCCCATTTCTCTCTTGAACCACAATGCACACAATCCGCACTTGGGTCACACACACACACACACGCACGCCCGCACGCACGCACGCACACAGACACACTAGCACACTAACACACACATACATACACGCAGGCGCGCTTGCGCACACACACACATGCCAATACGCATATATACACACAGTCTAACTATGACCCTCTCTCTCTCTCTCTCTCTCTCTCTCTCTCTCTCTCTGTCTCTCTGTCTCTCTCTCTCTTTCTCTCTCTCTCTCTCTCTCTCTCTCTCTCTCTCTCTCTCTCTCTCTCTCTCTCTCTCTCTCTGTGTCTCTGCCATATGGTAACAAACACTCCGCTATTAACAATTCAATTGGTTTTCTAAACTAAACTAAACACTATTTTTGCTTCGTTTCATATAATCATTATTCATAATGATGTTCATGTTTGCATTCAGTCATGATAATTAATTATGCATTCACGGTTTTCTTTTTGTTTGCAGTATAATAAGCTGGTGGCCCGGCTGAAAGACACAGAGGAACAGCTCAGCAAAATGAGGAAATGTAAGTTGGTTCCTCTTTCTCTCTTTAATGATTCGCGAAGTGTTTACTTGGCCGCAAACATGAGATAAAATTAACTCAAAACGAGCCACTATCAGTGGCAGAACTTTATCCAAACTAAACCCGAGGTTTCATCTCAACGTTGTGCGGATGTGGTTCATGGAGTTGTGAACTGTCAGTAATGTGGATTTGATGATGGCGATGATGGATGATTATGAAGCTTCTCTGACGAGTACGTACGATTTCTTTGTTGTTTTATTGTTTTCGTTGATGTTTGACAATTACCTTTACTCATCTTCGTCCGTTACGGATTCGCTGCCTATAAAACTGTTCCTTTGGCCCAAAACAAGTAGAAATTCAGTTTTAGTGGTCAGCGTTTTGCGGTTATTGTTGTTCTGATTGTTGTTTATCGTGTAGAAAGCATTGTTGTCAACATACGCGGAAAGAACGATATTTTAGCTTAAGAAATAAAGCCACAGTTGATCACCAAAGTTCATTAAATTTTACGGACCGACCAAAAGCTTGCACAGAACACGATGGGGGTACCCTTCAAAATTAAGGTAGAAAACATAGCAGTCCGCAAAATATTTCTTGTTAACGTCAATTTTCGTGTTCTATACACCCTAAGGGTCCACAAAATCACTATGAAAATGTTAACAGGGGGGGGGGGGGAGGGAGGGAGGGAGCACTTCTGGACTCAGCGCATGGACTATAACACGAAGACCGATTGTGTTGTGTTTATCTAATAGTGTATCCTTCCTTGTCGGTGTCTGTTAATCAGTACAAATTCTGTCTTCTGTCGCAGAACTTCTTTTTCTAGTCAAAACAGCTTGTTGCTCAAGTTGAAGTGTTTTTTGTGAAAATTCGTTACTTCCTAAAACACTGCTAGCTTCGATGTCCCTAAAAAAAAGCAGTGCTCATTATACAGCGTGTAAGATCTTGCATGATTTCCTCTGCTCGTTACCTGAGCGTGAACAAATACCTGCGCTGATTATTTCAAGCGTCTCTTTTCACCAGTGATAACGATATCGTAGTGCCTGAAAGGGGACTACTACTACTACACTGATTTCAAACATGATCTCTCTTTATCTCGCTCTCTAAGAAAAGGCATAGCCTTAAACTTCTATCCTTGTAAAATAAAGTTCCATTATCATCATCTCTCTCTCCATTTATCTCTCTCTCTGGCTCTCTCTCTCTCACTCTCTCAGGCTCTCTGTCTCTCTCTGTATGTCTGTATGCCTGTATGTCTCTCTCTGTCTCTGTCTCTCTGTCACTCTCTCTCTCTCTCACAGTCTCTCTCTCTCAGTCTCTCTCTCTCAGTCTCTCTCTCTCTCTCTCTCTCTCTCTCTCTCGTTGCCAAAGTAATGGAAACCAACAGACTGTCAGTCGTAGTTGATATTTGATTCACTCTCACACTATAACGGTAAACACACATTTTATCATCGTACTGATATTCCTGTGCCTCGGCATTAAGGACAAGCATAGGGGAATGTTAAGAATGCATAAGTGGTTATCATGTCTAAAGTTTTCACAAACTGAATGATCTATGACAATCGACCACCCAGTTTTCTTATTCCTTATTTTTATTTTTTTGTTTTTTGTTAAAGAACGGTTTTTCAGTATATGTGCAAACATGAATTAGGCTCACTTCGTAAAAAGCTCAGATATTGTTGTCAAGTCCCCTACCAGGAAACACCTACAAATTACAACAGTAATAAGGGTTGTGGTTTTATTTAATTAAAACAAATAAAGCTTAGTTCTAACTGTAATTGTGCCCCAGTTTACACTGAACCATTTCAAAGCAAACGCATTAGTCTACCTTCTTTTTTTGACCCAAAGTTGGGCCGAAGACAATGTTCATTTCATTGACTGTCTAAACTTTTCCTTAATTGAACAACATCTGGAAATGTCCTTTTGAGTTGATATTTACGAATGTAATGGTTTTTAATACTGGAGTACCAGGTGTTTTTCCTTGTCACGATTTGACTGGCCTTATTGTCGTTTTTGTGCGCCGTGAGAGAGTGAGAGAGAGAGAGATAAAATCAAATCAAATCAAATCAAATTTTATTTTTCGAGGGTTGTGGCATAAGCAATACAACGAGCTTTTTTTCAACCAGCCCTCGCCCAGAGAGGGGACTAATCTAATCACATATTTACACGGATTTTCACCTGGAAAAAAAGGTAGAGAAAAACAACAACATATGAATATTTACACATTACATATTATACACAAATATAAAGCGTCGTATATGTAAAGTAGTGAAAACAATGCTGAATACACATGCATGAGTAAATGTGTTATTAAAGCTTTGAGTGTTTTTGTGTGGATATAATGAACACTGATGCTTTGGTCAAATGAAAATAAAACTAAACGAAGTCTTCAATCACTGTGATTTTTCGTAATTTAACATTAAATACAGTGAAAGATGGTTTTGGAAGTATTGAGACTCATTGGGACTCTCACAAATTCCGGGAGAGAATTCCACAGGACGCTACCAGAATAGGCTAAACTTGACTTGAAGAGATCTATCCTTGGAATTGGGACGTTAAACTTTCGGTTTGGTTTGACTTTAAAGTTTGCAACTTCAGCGCTCGCCTATGTAAACTATACAATGGTTTTAACATATTAGCACTGGCAGAGTCCCATATGGTCGAACAATAATCCGTGATGGTTTGTATATATATGCGTTAAAGTATAATAACCTTGAGACCCCCCGCGGGTTAGGGGGAGTCCCACATTGGTTGGGACGAGAAAGAATTTACCCGATGCTACCCAGCATGTCGTAAGAGGCGACTAACGGTTCTGTTTCTCCTTTTACCCTTGTTAAGTGTTTCTTGTATAGAATATAGTCAATGTTTGTAAAGATTTTAGTCAAGCAGTATGTAAGAAATGTTAAGTCCTTTGTACTGGAAACTTGCATTCTCCCAGAAAGGTCATAAAATTATATTGTACTACGTTGCAAGCCCCTGGAGCAATGTTTTGATTAGTGCTTTTGTGAACAAGAAACAATTAACAAGTGGCTCTATCCCATCTCCCCCATTTCCCCTATCCCATCTCCCCCCTTTCCCCGTCGCGATATAACCTTGAATGGTTGAAAACGACGTTAAACACCAAATAAAGAAAGAAAGAAAGAATAACCTTGAGTGCTGATCTAAAAAGTGTTTAATTCTATTTAACTGATATATTTTTCTCGACATTGTTTTACACAACGACCGACCATGATGGGCCCAAGACAAATTATTATCGATATTTACTCCCAAAACTTTATGATCTCCTACCTCCTCTATTTGCGTCGTTACCAATGAATATGGAATGAGGATTGTTTCGTATGTTTTGTCTCTTTTGTCTTGTTGTAATTAACATGTATTTGGTCTTTTTAGGGTGAAGACTCATGTGGTTATACTCGATCCAGAGAGAGAGAGAGAGAGAGAGAGAGAGAGAGAGAGAGAGAGAGAGCGAGAGAGAGAGTGTGTGTGTGTGTGTGTGTGTGTGTGTGAGTGTGTGTGTGTGTGTGTGTGTGTGTGTATATCTCTGTCTGTCTGTCTGTCTGTCTGTCTGTCAGTGTGTACGTATTTATGTCTCAGTGTGCACATGCGCGTGTGCATTTATCTTTGTAACATTCACGAAACGTGACCAAGCATGAATAGATTTTCCTGCATCGGGTTTTAACTATTGAAAACATCAAGTGACCGACTGCACATGCCTTGAGCTTTCATGAACAACTCAACTGACAAGTGCTTTGTTTTGCAGTGTACGAGCCAGTGTTTTCGGAATATGAGATGATGAAGAACAAGTTTAAAATTGAAGCGGAATGCCGTGAGCATGCAGAAGAGTATGCCTCCAAGGTGAGCTGTTCTCTCGTGTCTGTCAGTTAGTCTGTCGTACGATTTGTCTGCCTGCCTGCCTGCCTGCCTGCCTGCCTCTGCCTGCCTGCCTGCCTGCCTGCCTGCCTGCCTGTCTGTCTGTCTGTCTGTCTGTCTGTCGGTCTGTCCGTCCGTCGGTCTGTCCGTCCGTCCGTCCGTCCGTCCGTCCGTCCGTCCGTCCGTCCCTCCCTCCCTCCCTCCCTCTCTCTCTCTCTCTCTCGCTCTTGCAATCGGATAGTAGATTGTTAATACTGTACATTCTTTTAGCCCCCCCCCCCCCACCACCACCCCTTCCCGATTTGTTGTTAATCATTATACATTCGTTCGGGATTTTACACATATATTAGGGGAACCCTTCCACTTGGCCGACACATCCGAAAAATCAACAGCCCTGCTGCATTCTAGTTACTAGTTAATGGTTGTATGAAATTAATCCATAAAAAAACCTCATTCTGAACAGAAAGCAGTTAGGGTGTTGGGCTGTTTTTTTAGACGCGTCCGAGTGGTGTGATGTACTTCTTCTTCTTCCTCAGCGTTCCAGAATGGGGCGGGGACGTAGCTCAGTTGGTAGCGCGCTGGCTTTGTAGCCAGTTGGTCGCTATCAGCGTGGGTTCGATCCCCACGTTCGGCGAGAGATTTATTTCTCGGAGTCAACTTTGTGCAGACTCTCTTCGGTGTCCGAACACCCCCGTGTGCACACATGTGCACGAAAAAGATCCCACGTTCACAGCGAAAGTCTCAGGGCTTGGAAAACACGAAGACACGCATGCATCATCTCTCGTCTCCGATTATCATGATCGTATTTCGATACTTTGACGAGACAAACCCAATGCTGATGTGTCGAAGAAGACAGCCACAGCGGGCTTGTTCGAATCAAAGTATCACACCATAATTCAACGTATTACCAATACCTGTCCCAATATAGACCAGTTGGTCTAAGAGGACGTTAAACCCCCATAGTCAGTCGTTCCAGAATTGTCTGGTTACGTGTGACCTCGTTTGCCCATTTGGGTTCCCCACACTATACTCTGAGAGCATAGTCAACTTCACTCCGCTTTCGGTGAGGAGGGATGTACTGATCCCATGTAAACGCCTGGACGGATCTGAAATGGTGAACAAAACACTTTTCAGGACTGTGCCTTTAAGGGTGACGTCAGTAATCGAGCCCGAAGTTGACAGTGCCCAAACTTCAGTGCATAAGCTTCGTACTTTCTAAAGCAGAGTTTGGAGGAGAGAAACGCCCCATAAGTACAGCTAGAATCAGACGGCACGTCATAGCGATCTTCGTTAGGTAAGTCAGCTTCGCCGCATTACTATCATAGGCTTTAATTTGTTTGTTTGAATCAGGTGTCGAAACAGAACAAGGTGTTGAAAAGTTGACTTCGCAAAAATTTAGTGCCAGAGCTTCGTGCCGTGTCGAGCTTCGTGTGTGTCGAGCTTCGTGTGTGTCGAGCTTCGTGCCGTGTCGAGCTTCGTGCCGTGTCGAGCTTCGTGCCGTGTCGAGCTTCGTGCCGTGTCGAGCTTCGTGCCGTGTCGAGCTTCGTGCCGTGTCGAGCTTCGTGCCGTGTCGAGCTTCGTGCAGTAGACTTCGTCAAGTCGACTTCGCCGAATTAATAGTATAGGCTTTCCTTTCTCACAACAAGGTGCTCAAAAGTTGACTTCGCGAATATTTAATGCCAGAGCTTCGTGCCGCATCGAGCTTCGTAAAGTAGACTTTGTGAAGTCGACTTCGCCGAATGACTATCATAGGCTTTGTGTATCAGGTGACGAAGCAGAACAAGGTGCTGAAGAGGCAGAGTCAGATGCTGATGCAGAACAAAGGTCTGTCCATCCGGGAGGTCAATCTGGAGGAAGAGGAGAGCCAGGTG
>NW_027126208.1:0-17841 GCF_037325665.1 Littorina saxatilis | reverse complement strand
CACACACATACACCACGACCCTCGTCTCGATTCCCCCCTCTACGTTAAAACATTTAGTCAAAACTTGACTAAATGTAAAAAGGAAATGAAAGAGAACAAATAAAAAGAAATAAAGAAACCATGAAAGAAAACCAATCTGCAGAACCAGCAAGTACGTGACAGTTCCAAGGTCGAAGAGAGTTAAAAGCTACAAATAGGACTTTGAAAATAAATCTCCGTGTTTTCTTGCACTCAGACCAAGAAGCCTTATTTAGGCCTAAAAACAATGGCGGCATCTTCTTCGGTTGCGAGTGCTACACGCTTGGTTGCTCTGCTAATGGCAAAGTGCGACCACCAAAATGAACTCAAACAAATCGCAGCTTTAATAGAAAAAAAAGTTTCCAAAAAAAAGTGATTGCCTACCTTCCTACCCTATTTTTATTACATTTAGTCAAGTTATGACTAAATGTTTTAACATAGAGAGGGGAATCGAGACGAGGGTCGTGGTGTATGTGTGTGTGTGTGTCTGTCTGTCTGTGCGTGTGTGTGTGTAGAGCGATTCAGACTAAACTACTGGATCGATCTTTATGAAATTTTACATGAGAGTTCCTGGGTATGATATCCCCGGACGTTTTTTTTTTCTTTTTTTCGATAAATGTCTTTGATGACGTCATATCCGGCTTTTTGTAAAAGTTGAGGCGGCACTGTCACACCCTCATTTTTCAATCAAATTGATTGAAATTTTGGCCAAGCAATCTTCGACGAAGGTCGGACTTCGGTATTGCATTTCAGCTTGGTGGCTTAAAAATTAATTAATGACGTTGGTCATTAAAAATCTGAAAATTGTAAAATTGTAAAAAAACAACATTTTTGTTATAAAACGATCCAAATTTACATTCATCTTATTCTTCATCATTTCCTGATTCCAAAAACATATAAATATGTTATATTTGGATTAAAAACAAGCTCTGAAAATTAAAAATATAAAATTTATGATCAAAATTAAATTTTCGAAATCAATTTAAAAACACTTTCATCTTATTCCTTGTCGGTTCCTGATTCCAAAAACATATAGATATGATATGTTTGGATTAAAAACACGCTCAGAAAGTTAAAACGAAGAGAGGTACAGAAAAGCGTGCTATCCTTCTCAGCGCAACTACTACCCCGCTCTTCTTGTCAATTTCACTGCCTTTGCCACGAGCGGTGGACTGACGATGCTACGAGTATACGGTCTTGCTGAAAAATTGCATTGCGTTCAGTTTCATTCTCTGAGTTCGACAGCTTGACTAAATGTTGTATTTTCGCCTTACGCGACTTGTTTTTGGCTATGTTACCTTAACCACACCTTTTTTTTTTTTTTTTGCCTATAGCGGGCGTTAGGAAATCGTGCGTCACCTGTGACCCACTCCAACAAAATAAATCATTAATTTTTACCTTAAAATGAGATAAATCTCTTTTTTCCTCTCTAAATAGATCATGACTGTGCTCACGCGCACGAAAACGTGAATGTGTGAGGTCGGGCATTGGTGGCTAAACACAAAGAGAATGCAAGTCTATGACACACACACAAACAAAACAATTTAGTCAAACTATATGTTACCGTTGAGGTAGAGAAAGAGAGAGAGAGAGAGAGAGAGAGAGAGAGAGAGAGAGAGAGAGAGAGAGAGAGAGAGAACCAAGAGCGAGACTGCGTCTGCGTCTTTGCGCAGTTGTGTTTGTGTGTGTGTGACAGTGTGAATGTATGCCCCCCAACCCCCGCTCTCTAGCGTCAGTATGTTAAACTCTCTCTCTCTCTCTCTCTCTCTCTCTCTCTCTCTCTCTCCTTCTTCTTCTTCTTCTTCTTCTTCTTCTTCTTCTTCTTCTTCTTCTTCCCCTTCATTGTTAAAGGCGACAAAGGGTTTACACAATGAACCAACGACCTACACACGTTCAGCACTGCAAATCTCATAACCTACCGCTTAAAACTGAAGTCTCGCATTCACCTTGTAAACAGTCCTCCATCATACCTGTCCATGCAGTCTGCAATTCATTATCCAGAGACACTCACCCCACTAACCTACTTGGATGTTGAAAATTAATGACGCGTAAGGAAGACGACGGAAACGAAGCCTGCACGATGTCGCTTCGTACATGACAAAGCTTTGCTTCGACAGTGTAAACAAAGATGATAAACTGCGGTGGTGTGAAAAACTGATGTCGCACTTTTGGTAGCGAGGTTACTGAGGTATATAACTTTTTTTTAGCCTCCCATGGTACGAAAACACCGGCGTAAGGGTAGTTCCTGTGTGAGTGGTGAAAAGGGTCAGGCGTTGTCTTCTTTCTCGCTTTGTGAATGGCTGAAACCTTCGGAGTGTTAATTGTCTCGCTGTTTCCTTGACAGAACACGTGCGACAAAACAATGTAGCTAATGTAAATGGGGTGACTCATGTTTCTATCTTGGACCCAGGGCTCCCCATAGCCGGCGTGTCCCTGCGTCATATACGCACTTGAAGCCGAAAACACGTACTAGAAATATATGGAGCGGGTCCCTGGACGCACTAGATTTTAAAAGAGCGGGTCCTAGGACGCACTAAATTTCCTTTACCGTAGATACCATTTTAGTGTTAGTGTGTGTGTGTGTGTGTGTGTGTGTGTGTGTGTTTGAAGAGGAAACAGACAGGCTATAGAAGTGTGTGTGTGTGTGTGTGTGTGTTAGTGTGTGTGTGTGTGTTTGTGTGTGTGTGTGTGTCTGTGTTTGTGTGTCTGTGTGTGTGTGTGTGTGTGTGTGTGTGTGTGTGTGTGTGCCGTGAGAAACTGCTTATTTTTAGATGTGTTTTAGTGCAACTCTAAATTCTTAGTAAATGTGATACGGTTTAGTGTTGTTATTTTTAAGTGCAATCCTTAATTCTTAGTAAATGTGATGTATTTTATGTCTGCGATCGCCTGACATGGCAATTTTCCTTGTTTTTATAAGGACATTAAATGTTTGAGTCTTGAGTCTTAATTAATGGCGATCAACTGAACAAGTTGTATTCTGCAGAGAATAGGAATGGCGTGCAAGTCAAATTCGCACAAGATGTCTCTGTCTCACCGTGTCTTTTTTGTGCTTGTGGATCTAAGTTAATCCAAACAAGTTTTGATGCCTGACGTATCATTCTCTCTGCTTCTGTATTGGCCTCTGACTCTGTCACTCTGTCTGTCTATCTGTCTGTCTGTCTGTCTGTATGTCTGTCTGTCTCTCTCTCAATTTCCCTTTCTCTCTTTTTCTCTCTCTCTCTCTCTCTCTCTCTCTCTCTCTCTCTCTCTTTTCTCTCTATCTTTCTCTTTTGCTGTTTTCTTCTGTTCCTCTCTCTCTCTCTCTCTCTCTCTCTCTCTCTCTCTCTCTCTCTTTCTCTCTCTCTTTCTCTCCGAGTCTTTCATTCCTCTTTACTTTCTGCTTTATTTGCGATTTTTGTGTGTGTTAAGATCAGCCCCACGCCCCACCCCCCTGATAATGGTTTTAATCCGGCAACATCGGCCTCTCTGTGTCTTCCCTGAAATAAACGCACATGTCATTGCAGCTTAAAACCCTCCATTCACCAAAGTCTACAACGTCATTTTCTTTTTTGGATGCGCCCACGTCACTCGAATGGACCAACACGGAGGATTTCTTACTACGCTAACGAAACCTAGAGGTACGCAAAAAAACCCGTCTCTTTTATAGAAATACATCGTTTCTCGCATCCTGAGGTTGTACTTTCAAGGTCTAAAACACCACTCCAAAACTACTTCGACGTAAAATAATTATCTGTGTGACGCCCTGTGCCTGTTAAAAGCGCCGTTAATTGACCCCTCCCTCACCAACAGAAGAGTTTCAGACACAGTTCTGGAACAAGTCTGGCACTAAAAGCCCCTCTCCCTTTGGGCTAGACTGATAGGATACCAAAGAAGGGACATCATTTGAGACCCTCCACCACGGAATGAGTCGCATGTCACATTGCGCGGTTCTGCACTAGGCCTAATTTATGTCCTGGGGGTGTTCACCCACAGGTTTATAACTCGAAAAGTTTTTGCTCTTTTCTAAAACGGTTTTCACCACTGGATGGAGCATACAAAAAACTCTTTTAGAAAACGTAAAAGTACAAAAATCATGCAAAGGTGACATGCGACTCATTCCGTGGTGGAGGGTCACATTTGGTAGGCTGTATTCAGAAGAGCTTTTTTTTAATTACTAGACTAGTTTAGCCGACTCTGTCCTAAATTAGTTGTAACGTGTTAGTCTTTTTCTGGTCACCAATTCAGCAATCGGGTCTATTTCTTCAGTATACTACTAAATTCAGAAGGCGGGGAAGAATTGTGGTTGACGTTAATAGGCGGGGGTGATTTGGGGTTGTGTAACTTGTGAAAGGATCTCGGTGCACGACCTTTGGCTTAAGTAGGGGAAGGAACCTCAGGTGCGGTGGAGCTGAATCAATTTGTCTGGTACCAGCTGCACCAAAGAAGCCGTGTGTGCTTCGAAAGTTAAAGGAATATTCGAACCCACCAAAGCACTGCCCCTGACCTGATCGTCCCCTAGGGCTACACATTTCGGTTGGGGGATTAAAATGCTGTCGACACACACCAGAAATATCGTGTCTGAAACTTCAATAATTCAAATTGTAAGCGCTGTGGTACTTTGGACATACTTTACAGACTGTAAATTCTTCATGTACTCTTGACTTTGTTTTCGCTTCGACCTTTTTTTCTATTTTTTTATTCTGACAGCCGTGAAACGAGCTTGCATTTGCTACATTTTATCATAGTATCTAAGCACCAAAACGCCATTGTGGCTTCGTGTTCCACACGTATAAATAAGGCCTAAAAAAAATAGGTGTGGTTACGGTAACCCGACCTACCCTATTTTTAGGGGCCGATCCTATAACTTTTTATTACATTTGTCACACACACAAAAAAAAACGAGTGCAAAAAACGCAATGAAAGCGAAAGCGCCCGAGTCGCACACTTATTTCCCTGTCAAGTAGGTTTAATTTGTACACATTAGAAAAAAAAGTTTTAATAAAAAAGTGATTGCCTACCTACCTACCCTATTTTTTTTGGCTATGTTACCGTAACCACACCTATTTTTTTTTTTTGGCCTAACCACCAGTACAGAAAACAATATGACGATCAACAAGTTTGTATAACGACACAACGTCCCTGTTCACATTAATTGAATTAGCTGGCTTAGTTATGGAGCACTTTGGAGACAATTATTGCAGGTGTGCCTTAATTGCAGAAGATTGAATGTCCCCTGGATTTCCTATGTTCAAACATGCTAATCAAATCTTTTCCAAAATGGAGTCTAAGATAGCATCTTTTAAATCAAGAAAGTTCATCCCTTTTTGGCCGGTTGTTTCTAATAACCAATTTGCGTTACTGAAAAAAGACTGTATATTTGCGTTACCTGAGCTTGCAAGATAAAAATCGTTTTATGTTTGTTTGGTGTGTTTTTTGTTTGATTTTTCTTTTTCCAACTTTGGTATTGTATTTCTCATTAAAGATAGATAATTAGTCTTGTTTTCTTGTTTCTGAATTTAGAAAGACAGAATTAGTTTACTCGTTACTGGACGCTATTGTTATTATTTGCGCAGTGTTACAGGAGGCATTTGGACCGCCTATTTCTTGTTTTGCACAGACTTTGTTTTGTGTGTGTTTTGATTTTGTTTTGTTCTGTTTGTTTTTTGTCTGTTGTTTTCCTTTTTAACAAGGAACGCATTTAAAGGACAGTTTAAAGCAAACATCTGAAATCAACGAGATCACAATCCAACGCGAATGCGCGCGCAAACACACACACACACACACACACATACACACACACACACCAACAACAACAACAAGAACAACAACAACACCAAGAACAACAACAACAGCAAGAACAACAAGAAGAACAAGAAGAAGAACAACAAGAACAACAACAACAAGAACAACAACAAGAACAATAACAACAACAACAACAAGAACAACAACAACAACAACAACAACAACAACACCAACACCAACAACAACAACAACAACAACAAAGGACAGAACGAAACGGCAGACAGAAAGAGACAGAGTGAGACACAGAGACTGAGACAGACATAGACATTACCAGCCAGAGACAGAGAAAGACACAGAGAAAGACACTTACATGACACACAGACAGAGACAGATCGACAGACAATGGATTCAGATGTTGCATGCCAGCTAGGACCAACAGCTCCACAGGGTGTTGACTTGCGATTAGTGTCTCATTAGGAACAAATACCCACACACTCTAAGTCCTGCATTAGGATCTCTGCCACCACAATCACGCACATGCCTCCGCTTTGTTATGACCAGACTTCAGCTTCAGACAGACAGATGTTCTTGCATCCACTCCATGCATGCAGCAACAACCCAATGAATTGACTTAAGAGTGATGACAGCTTCGACGGGATTTTAATCCAGTAGCTATAAAGCAAGATTGGCAAAATAAGGGCACAAAGGCGGCAGTAGGCATGGCTTTTAAAATCCCTATCCCCCCTAAGCTGAAGAAGCCTAATCCGTAATAGGACCGGAGGTAGTTTCGTATTCTACGAACTGTTTGATTCTTTTACCCCCTACGCACCCTCTTTTTCACGAAGACTTCCGGCTCTTTGGCAGCGGGCCCCGCGTGCATACGGCCGCTGAAGGAAATGTTAGCCCTTTCAGATTCTAGTCGTATGCCAGCATGCGATCTGATCCTAGTTACCATTCGTAGATGGAGAAAAGGTCAACAACTAGGGGACCCAGTATCCGTTCATACCTCCGCATACATCGGCGTTCGGGCATTCCAGAATCCTGGGTATTTGGTGCGCTTTGCGCAACCACACCTTTGTATTTAGGTGTCTACATTGAATTTCTTGGCTAAAGCCTATGTTACATTTTATGTAAGCCACAGTTACTTGTATTAGCCATGTCTACTTATGCAGAGTTTATAATAGCTTGTGACAGTGCAATTAAAAAGCGCTGCCTACTGCGCCAAAGTACCAGACAAGTAAATGTACACACTAAAAGAAAACATGTATAACTGGTTGGAGATAACCCAAACCTTGAAGACCTGAAAGCGGATTACCCTTTGTCCACATAAAGCAAATAGAAGAAGAACAACATTTGTAACTGCAGTTCCTGGTAAAATCTAACTGATACTAAGCACACAGAATAGAAGATGACCCATATTCTGTCCAACAGCCCCCCCCCCCCCCCCCCGCCCCACCAGAATAGGAGATAACCAGTATTCGGGCCAACATAATCCCCCCACCCCAAAGGCACCTGAATAGGAGATAACCCTTATTCGGGCCAACCTAATCCCCCCCCCCCCCACCCCCCAGGCACCTGGATAGGAGATAACCCGTATTCGGACCAACATAATCTCCCCCCCCCCCCCCCAGGCACCTGAATAGGCGATAACCCGTATTCGGGCCAACATAATCCCCCCCCCCCCACATCCTCTTGGCACATAAATAGGAGATAACCCATATTCTGGCCCTAATATGCGATAACCCATATTCTGACCGAGGCAACCCACCCTGCATTCACATACACCCCTTCGACACCTACATAGTATATAACTAGTAACCTGGTCAACGTAACTACCCCCTTGCATACATATATTCAAGCTAATTCATCCCAGGAAGTTGTCATCAGTGCATCTGCTAGGAGCAGGATAAGCCGTCACTCTCGCGGTGAGGTGGGTGGGATAATTTTCGTCTGCGAAAAACACGTCTTCTCGCGCTGCGTTCAAGACGGAAAAGGAAGTAGGGAGGTTTAACTCCCTTGAATTATCGTAGGTTTGACTTTCTACAGAAAAGCGACCAAATTATCTTTTCCGATTGTTTTACGGAGGTCTCAGCTGAACCAGGTCATAACCAAATTTATGTAAAGACTTAAATTGTTTTATGACCAGACTTCAGCTTCAGACAGACAGATGTTCTTGCATCCACTCCATGCATGCAGCAACAACCCAATGAATTGACTTAAGAGTGATGACAGCTTCGACGGGATTTTAATCCAGTAGCTATAAAGCAAGATTGGCAAAATAAGGGCACAAAGGCGGCAGTAGGCATGGCTTTTAAAATCCCTATCCCCCCTAAGCTGAAGAAGCCTAATCCGTAATAGGACCGGAGGTAGTTTCGTATTCTACGAACTGTTTGATTCTTTTACCCCCTACGCACCCTCTTTTTCACGAAGACTTCCGGCTCTTTGGCAGCGGGCCCCGCGTGCATACGGCCGCTGAAGGAAATGTTAGCCCTTTCAGATTCTAGTCGTATGCCAGCATGCGATCTGATCCTAGTTACCATTCGTAGATGGAGAAAAGGTCAACAACTAGGGGACCCAGTATCCGTTCATACCTCCGCATACATCGGCGTTCGGGCATTCCAGAATCCTGGGTATTTGGTGCGCTTTGCGCAACCACACCTTTGTATTTAGGTGTCTACATTGAATTTCTTGGCTAAAGCCTATGTTACATTTTATGTAAGCCACAGTTACTTGTATTAGCCATGTCTACTTATGCCATCAAACTGGCTATTCCATATTTTCTCAAAAGTTTGGTAAGAGCCAGTTTCCGCCACCCCTGTGCCCTAATGTAACTCTAGTACGCTGTCTACAACTTTTACTTTATCTCAAAACAACAATGTAAGGTTTATACAATTTTGGAACATTTCGCTTCGAAATTCTAAAATCAATGAATTTTGCAAATGTGTCGACAGCTTACTAAAGGTTAAGGAACAATGCATATGTTATTATGTAAAAGAAGCTCTTAACGTTCAGAGTAGATGATTGTAGTTGGACCCCTTCCCCATCGTTGGAATTATGTCCAGGTCTGCCTCGGCGAGATCCGCGCTACCTTGTTCCTGATTTATGATGCTTGCGCGCAGCTCCATAATTTGTCAAAGTAAGACCATTAGTTCTTGGGATCACGACAGAGTATATCAAGACAGTTGAAATGTACCACATTCTCGAGGTTGTGACCAGATCACGAACAGCCAGGTGGCACTGCCAATCGCTCCAAAATGTAGCACAATGTCTGTAAAATGTGTATTTTGCTGTCTCATAGTAGTGGAAACACGTTACAGCTGTGCAGGCCTGGACTGACAACGAGTGGGGGATGCAGAGGTGCTTCCTGATAGTGTGAAGGTGCGTCTTTATCCAGACCATACAGCTTGACCCATGAACGAGAATACCTGAAACTAAGAGTTGATTATTAGAAAACCTCTCTAACAAGAGATTCCAGCCGCATACTGGTTTGTGTCTGCCTGTTTTAATCAGTTCTTTTAACAAATGAGGTTAATATTGATGACGGTCTTATTTGTCCCAACCGGGACCCATATACGTTTGTTTGGTTGTGTGTGGGCGCAAGCATTCTCTTAATTGCATTTTAGATGTTTATACTTGGTCTGATTTGCGATTTGTTGTTGTCATAATTATGTTGTCTGGTTGCTAAAGGGCAGATGAACTATACTTTTCCATCCATTGCTTGTTTGTGGACAATACATTGTCTTATGTCTGACGAACGACCAAAGACAAACACCTCCCTTTTTATGGTTGTATCGGGACTGCAACGCTGGCTGTTCTGTTCCTGGGTAGGTTGGATGAAAACTCCATCAAATGGACTGGTTGCCTTTTTGCGATACGGCCTGAAACTGATATCTGGTCAGACATGAGCCATCAACATGAATGACGAGTAAATTGTGAATGTTGCTGGGAGATAGACTTCCCCACACACGCACACACAAAGAAAATGTGCTGAGATTAATCTATTTTTGGGTCCCCCTCATAAAGGGGGGGGGGGGGGGGGGAGGGCACGGCCTGAAGTGCATCTGTGTCGAGGTGTCCTTGGACTTAAACCTGCTTGCATCTGTGGAGATATTAAACTGACATATACCGGGGGGGACATGGTCTGCAGTGCGTCTGTGTCGAGGTGTCCTTGGACTTCAAACTGCTTGTATCTGTGAAGATAATATTGAATGTTAAACTGACATATACCGCTGTTCTCCCGGCATCTTTGGCGGACACTGCAACGTTGCTAAATATGGTGGTGGGATGCCTGCCTTCGGGATGGAATAATACAAATTGAATACAAGCATAAACTCCTTCCCCCAACTGGAGTTGATATTAGAACCTTGTTTGTCGGGTAAATAATGAGTGCCACCCTGGCAGCCACGGGAATCAGGAACTGGCAACCAGCTTAGCCGCTTCGTGCGATGTTCCAAACATAATAACAAATATCGCGGATATTTTGCGAGGGCTGCAAATTAAAAGCCATTTAATCGAACTGGGTCATTTAATAAACATATTAAATAAGAAAATAGAAAATAAGTTAAAACTAAATGATAAGACAGAGGCACTTCTGTGCATGAAAAGTCCACTAAGTTCCCAAATTCTCAACCTTCGTCTGTCCAAGTAGGCAATACCGACATCTCTTTCTCTTCTTCAGCTAGAAACCTCGGCTTCACCATCTCCTCAGACATGACACTCAACAAGCACATCTCCAACATCTGTAGGTCTGCATACTTTGAACTCCGCAAGATCGCAACCATCCGCCATACTCTGTCCGTTCAAACTACAAACACTCTAGTCTGCTCTCTTGTTCTTTCTAAACTTGACTACTGTAACTCTCTTCTCTCTGGCTGTCCACTCTACCTCCTGCACAAACTACAGAAAGTTCAAAATTCTGCAGCACGCCTGATCCTCAAAGCACGAAAAAACAAAGATCATGTCACACCATTTCGCCGCACACTCCATTGATTACCCATCCAAGCCCGCATTGAATACAAACTGTCCACTCTCTGCTTTCACTTCTTCTCTGCCTCGTCTCCTGCATATTTCTCTGAACTTCTCACTGTATACACTCCTGCTAGACAACTCCGCTCCTCTTCTGATGGCCGCACCCTAGTCATCCCACACACAAAATCAAAAGCATATGGACAACGCACTTTTGCATTTTGCGCATCTACTCAATGGAACTCTCTCCCCTCTCACATTCGCCACTCTCAGTCAGTACAGTCATTCAAGCGAGCACTCAAAACTCACCTCTTCCAGAAACACAACTCCTAAAGTCGCAACATTTTGCCATCCTGTTCTGTAACGGTTCCATCTCTATTCAGCTTGTTATTTTTGTCTTTTGTTTTAAATTATTATAAATATAATTTTTCACTGCAGTAGTCCTTTAACTTTAACCCTTAGCTGTAGGCTAGATATGCACAAGTCATGTCGGTGCCACATAATGCTGACACACATGTTCCTGTGCATAGTTTATGGATAACATGTAGTTGGGAAGTTAAGAGTAGAAATAATTAGTATTTAGTGTAGGAGGAGGGTTGGGGGTGGGCAGGGGGTTGGTATGATTTACTTTGAGCAGGTCGGTTTCAGTTTTAATAAACTGTGTAACTTATATTTGAGTCTTTCGTGTTTTAGACATTGGTGCATTTAATAGTTTTAATGAGTTGCCTTTTGTTTTATCATTCTGGTGTTTATCTAGATGAGCTGTGTATCTTATAAGAAGTTCTTAAAAGTTCGAAGTTATTTTTTTTTTTTTTTTTTTTTTTTTTTTTTTTATGTTTTTATGGTCTTAACAGTTAAACATGCATTACGTTATCATTAAGATTCATGCTTTGTTAGCACTAAACAGTTGTTTTAATCAGTCTGGTTTTCTCTTGTTTTCATCTTATGAACATTCTAAATGTTAGACTAACTTATTGTCTTGTAGAGAATAACAACTGTGTGAATGGTGCTACACTGAATGAAAGAGTGTGACACGAAGTTCTTGTACATCATTGTAAAGAGTGTGAATGACGTTTTAGTTTAGATGTCAAGCGCTTAGAGCAAGCCTTTTTAACGAAAGTTTTTGATTTAGGGCTATATAAATGTTCTTCTTCTTATTATTATTATTATTATTATATTGAGGCAGACTGGGCCTTTAAAAGCTACCCGCAAACCGGTTTTCTTTCTGTCGCTTGATTACCTCTGTTTGTGACGTCGAGTGCCTCTCGTGTACGTCACAGAACGTACTGTCAACGTTTTTATAACGAGGGCTAGATCTGGCGCGAAATGAAATGTCAAAATTGCGCCCTAAGTTGCACCCTAAATCACCTCTCACCGCCTGTTAATATATTCACTGAAAATACCTTCACTGTGCAAAGTTCCGGTGTTGCGGAAAAACGAGGTTTAATCACCTTATCCCTTTGTAAATAATGATCTGCCGCCTCGCGCTGCAGTATGTAGATCTACAATTTGGCCAACTTCTTCCTCTTTTGATCATTTCATATAAGTTAAAAGACATACGCGGTGGCTAAGAATGCCGTAACGGACCTTTCTGATGATAGATTTACATTTAATCCTGGCTTCCTTTCATCTTTTGATCAGTTCGATCTAAGAATGTTGAATCGGGCCTTGTCAGCAGCAGCACACACATGTCTATTGACTGTGAATTGTGCATGATGCCCGATTCTTCAAATTCATTCGAATGATAAAATATTAGCATGGGAATGCAAACAGAACCATCATAATATCACACGATACCACCAATGATACTTCTGATCACGGATTGCTCAGGATATATATATACAGCGATATACATCGATACACAAATAAAACAGTGTTCTAGATGGTCGAACGGGTAGCAAAGACCAGCCCGCGACTTTTGTAATGTTCGAAAAAGTACCGCACATCCTGGCAAACGCGTGACGTAAAATTTTGATGACGTTCCCGTACATCTAGATCTGTTGAATTACTAACATAATGCTGATGAAAAACAACTTTCCGCATACACCAGTTATGAAGTTGATAACCTTGCAACACGCAAGGGACTTTCTTGGCAACGTACCATACCATAAAGAAAATATCATTCGTGACAATTCTGTTTTTCAGTGAAGGTGGCGTACCAGTAGAAGTACGCTGACTGAGAAGCATGCTGTGTGTACTTTCAACTAAATTTTTCATACACCTGAAACTATTGTTAAAATAATAGGCTGACAACACGCTATGAACATAAATACCACCGTACAATACCGTCAAGTGAGTCGATGTTGACTAAAAATATCACACGAAGGCGATATAATTTTCGTCTGCGAAAAACACGTCTTCTCGCGCTGCGTTCAAGACGGAAAAGGAAGTAGGGAGGTTTAACTCCCTTGAATTATCGTAGGTTTGACTTTCTACAGAAAAGCGACCAAATTATCTTTTCCGATTGTTTTACGGAGGTCTCAGCTGAACCAGGTCATAACCAAATTTATGTAAAGACTTAAATTGTTTTTCCACAGACACAGTCAGTAATTGTAACACATATTGAGTTTTAGGGAAAATGTAACACACCAACATGAAAGAAGACTTCTTTCTGTTTTTCTCTCCGTCTTTCTGTCTTTCTTTCTTGTTTTCTTTTTTTCTTTTTTTACTTTCTTTCTTTCTTTCTTTTTCTTCTTTCTTTCTTTTCTTTTTCCTTATTTTCATCGTTTTTCTTTCCTGCTTTCTTTTTTCTTTCTTTCTTTCTTTTTTTACTTCTTCCTTTCTTTAACTCTTTCTGTATTTTTGTTTTCCTACCTGCTTTCTTTTTTTTCTTTTTTCTTTTTAATTCTTTTTTCTTTATCTCTCTCTCTCTCTCTCTCTCTCTCTCTCTCTCTCTCTCTCTCTCTCTCTCTCTTTCTTTGATCCTACCTTGTTTCTTCCTTCCTTTCTTTCTTTCTCTTTTTCAGTCTTTCTCTCTTTCTTTCTTTGTATCTCTCTTTCTTGTCTTGTTCAAATCACGTATGTTTCATGCGTATGCTTTTTATTATAAAGTCTCTCAAAAGTCAGTCTTCAAGAAAAATGGAATCTTCAGTTGGAGGTAAACATCCACATTTTAGGAATTAATTATTCATTTATTTTTGAACGTTTAGTGCGTATGTTTAAAATAAAAACAACTTAAACTTTAACGGATGGCTCAATAAACACTCGACAATCTCAACAACATTTGAAAAGTTTCATCAGTAAACTGGCAACAGAAAGCAGTAGTTTTGCTTTTTTGAACACCGCTATCAGTTTGTGATTGGCATTGTGTGGCGATTAGCTTTGACCACTGTGTTAACATTCGCATGGTGTAATAAACACAACAGTTTTGATTACTTTACTATCATTTATGAGCCTATATTGTGCACACAAAAAACCAAAGTGATACAAACAAAACGTTTCTAATAATTCTTACTGGCAGTCTGAAAATACAGAGTTGTGTAATATCCAAATTTATACAGGAACATTATACTTTTCACATAAACTTTTACAAATGAGCTCCTTCATAAAAATAATAAAAAGTTATAACACTCTTAAATGTTAAATCGTATCTCCCTTTCTACTCTCAGTTCCTAATAATACTGTCCCACCACCACAACGTCAACAACAATCACAACCACCACCACCACCATCACCATTTCGTTGTCCTCACCCATATTTTTCTCTCCCCTCTTACCCCTGTTCACAAAAGAAACCACCCTTATTACCTTGTCATCGAATTCACATTTTTTGCCCGTCTGACTTCATTGCAACGGCTCTTCTTCCTTGTCTAATTGCAACTTCCAGCACGTGCGATGGCACGAGGGCCCAGCTTTGAAATCACGTGCATGACCTAGATTCTTGAGTTGTTTGTCTGCAACTTCAAGTAATAAAACACACTATCTTGGCGGTAGTTTTCTTGGTGGTTTTCTCGGATCTGGTATTCCGCTTTTTTTGGTCGACGAAACCAATCACATGCATCACGTGACAGCCTCACAATGAGTATACCCCATTATTATATTGACAAAGACTAAAATTCATTAAAACAAATCTTCCTCCAACCGAGACAAATATTGCAGTAGGCTACACTGTAAACTGTACGTTCCACTTGTGAACACCTTTTTGTAACCAGTTGTGAACACCCTTTTTTGTAACCAGTTGTGAACACCCTTTTTGTAACCAGTTGTGAACACCCTTTTTTGTAACCAGTTGTGAACACCCTTTTTGTAACCAGTTGTGAATACCCTTTTTGTAACCAGTTGTGAACACCCTTTTTGTAACCAGTTGTGAACACCCTTTTTGTAACCAGTTGTGAACACCCTTTTTTGTAACCAGTTGTGAACACCCTTTTTGTAACCAGTTGTGAACATCTTTTTTGTAACCAGTTGTGAACACCCTTTTTGTAACCAGTTGTGAACACCCTTTTTGTAACCAGTTGTGAACACCCTTTTTGTAACCAGTTGTGAACACCCTTTTTGTAACCAGTTGTGAATACCCTTTTTGTAACCAGTTGTGAACACCCTTTTTGTAACCAGTTGTGAACACCCTTTTTTGTAACCAGTTGTGAACACCCTTTTTATAACCAGTTGTGAACACCCTTTTGTAATCAGTTGTGAACACTGTGTGGAGTGCTATAACATGTTACTTGCAAAAGTAGCACATACTTTAATGACTATTTCGTGTGGGGCTCCCCACGGACGTCCGTCCTAGCGGGTCCCGGGACCCTCACTTTCAATTTGTAGAGGGTCCACGGACCCCCACTGCAGAATCTTAAAGGGTTCCAAGGGTCCAAAAGCCGAAAAGTCCGGTTGTACTTATAAAAAAAATTGTGGTCACGCATAGTGTACTGTGTACAGTACAATAGCTGATGATTGCAGTCTGAAAAAGTATCTACGGTACGCACGATAAAGGAATTTTAGTGCGTCCCAGGACCCGCTCTGTTAAAGTTTAGTGCGTCCCGGGACCCCCTCCATATAATTCTAGTAAGTGTTTTCGGCTTCTAGTGCGTATAGGACGCAGGGACGCGCACTTTGGGGAGCCCTGTCCGGCGTGTTTACAATGTGTGCTACATTTGTTGGTACAGTTACAGGTATAATATTATAGTATGTCGCACAGTGTTCACAACTGGTTACAAAGAGCGTGTTCAAAAGTGGAACACTTCAGTGTACTAAAGTGAACGAAATCATGACTGTAGACACTAAAGAGGTTTTGTCCAGACCGGCTGTCACTGACAATACTTCAACACTGTCAGGCAATCCATCAGTTTAAGGAAGAATGAGTTTCAAGGAAATAAATAACGCCGACGTGGGTCCAAGGGGCCGCGAAGCTGAAGCATTTTGGCCGTGTAAATATGAATTTATCCGGTGAAAGATAAATTGTGCATGTAAAGCAAAACCCTATTTTGTCCCTCAAACCTGGGTTGAAATATCATTTTTCGAGTGTAGTTTTCTTCTTTTCTTTTCTTTTTACATTTAGTCAAGCTTTGACTGAATGTTTTAACATAGAGGGGGAATCGAGACGAGGGTCGTGGTGTATGTGTGTGTGTGTGTGTGTGTGTGTGTGTGTGTGTGTGTGTGTGTGTGTGTGTGTGTGTGTGTGTGTGTGTAGAGCGATTCAGAGTAAACTACTGGACCGATCTTTATGAAATTTTACATGAGAGTTCCTGGGTATGATATCCCCAGACGTGGTTTTCATTTTGTGGATAAATGTCTTTGATGACGTCATATCCGGCTCTTTGTAAAAGTTGAGGCGGCACTGTCACACCCTAATTTTTCAATAAAATTGATTGAAATTTTGGCAAAGCAATCTTCGACGAAGGCCGGACTTTGGTATTGCATTTCAGCTTGGAGGCTTAAAAATTAATTATTGACTTTGGTCATTAAAAATCTGAAAATTGCAATTAAAATTATTTTTTTACAAAACGATCCAAAATTACGTTCATCTTATTCTTCATTATTTTCTGATTCCAAAAACATATAAATATGTTATATTCGAATTAAAAACAAGCTCTGAAAATTAAAAATATAAAAATTATGATTAAAATAAAATGTCCGAAATCGATCTAAAAACAATGTTATCTTATTTTTTGTCGGTTCCTGATTCCAAAACCATATAGATATGATATGTTTGGATTAAAAACACGCTCAGAAAGTTAAAACGAAGAGAGGTACAGAAAAGCGTGACCATTACAGCACTATTTTGGCTTGTCGATTTCACTGCCTTTGCCACGAGCGGTGGACTGACGAATCTACGAGTATGCGGTCTTGATGCGTTCAGTTTTATTCTGTGAGTTCGACAGCTTGACTAAATGTAGTAATTTCGCCTTACGCGACTTGTTTTCTTTTTTTACATTTAGTCAAGTTTTGACTAAATGTTTTAACATAGAGGGGGAATCGAGACGAGGGTCGTGGTGTATGTGTGTGTGTGTGTGTGTGTGTGTGTGCGTGTGTGTGTGTGTGTGTGTGTAGAGCGATTCAGACTAAACTACTGGACCGATCTCTATGAAATTTGACATGAGAGTTCCTGGGAATGATATCCCCGGACGGTTATGTTCCTTTTTTCGATAAATGTCTTTGATGACGTCATATCCGGCTTTTTGTAAAAGTTGATTGAAATTTTGGCCAAGCAATCTTCGACGAAGGCCGGACTTCGGTATTGCATTTCAGGCTTTGTGGCTTAAAAATTAATTAATGACTTTGGTCATTAAAAATCTGAAAATTGTAAAAAAAAAAATTATTATAAAACGATCCAAATTTACGCTTATCTTATTCTTCATCATTTTCTGATTCCAAAAACATATAAATATGTTATATTTGGATTAAAAACAAGCTCTGAAAATTAAAAATATAAAAATTATGATTAAAATTAAATTTCCGAAATCGTTTCAAAAACTATTTCATCTTATTCCTTGTCGGTTCCTGATTCCAAAAACATATAGATATGATATGTTTGGATTGAAAACACGCTCAGAAAGTTAAAACGAAGAGAGGTACAGTAAAGCGTGCTTTGAAGCACAGCGCAACCGCTGCTGCGCCAAACAGGCTCGTCACTTTCACTGCCTTTTGCACTAGCGGCGGACTACGTTCAGTTTCATTCTGTGAGTTCCACAGCTTGACTAAA
>NW_027126207.1:0-2000 GCF_037325665.1 Littorina saxatilis | reverse complement strand
CACACTCTCTCTCTCTCTCTCTCTCTTTTTCTAGTGACAGTTTGCACTCGTAAGATGCACACAACCTGTCAAACCCCCCGCCAAAGCAGTGACGAACTGGATTTCCCATTTAGCAAACAGAAGTAAAAAATCACACCCTGCAACTGCAACCCTCATGCATGATTTACACCAATACACCTCTTCCCACTCCGACCCCTACCATGGGTTACAAAGGCGGTGCTGGCAGAAATAAACATAAAAACTACATACAAAAATAACCCCACCCGCATCAATCAGAACAAGAATTAGTCTGAATTTGAATTCAGTGTAAGTTTTTCAAACGATGCAGCAGCGACCAACACACAGTATATCAATTGTTCGAAAGTCGTTTTACGCATTTTGGCAATGTCCGCTCAATAAGTATTTTTCTTTCGAAAACAGGCACATCAGAGCTCCCTGTTCACTGTCTTGCCATCAACGTGTTTACAACTTGACTTTTTTTTTTATTCAAGGAATACAACTCTACCACAACACATACAACCACCGACAGAGTTATTTCCGGAAAACATCCATTAACTAACTCCCCGCAGCTTTCAACACTCCAACCCCAACCCGGGATGACAACAAAGGTAGCAACATGACACGCTTGAACTACGATCGATCATCAACGCAGCAAACAATTAAGCGAATCTGTGATGCATGGCGGCAGATAATTATCGAGTCGTCAACGTCTACGGGACTCGGAAATCGAGAACACCGTTGGACGTGTTCCGGCATGACCTAGTTTGTATTGTACGTAGGTCACGTGCGCGTTTTAGTATGGAAGCTTGTGGCGTTGTAAGTGTGCATGGTTCTGACTTCACGGCAAAATAGTGTACTAGGATACAAGCGATATTTCACTAAGCTACACGCGCGCACACATACACACACAAAAAACACACACGCACACACACACACACGCACGCACGCACGCGTCAGTACGCACGCACGCATTCGCACACACACACACGCGCACACACACACACACACACACACACACACACACACACACACACACACACACACACAAACGCAACGAACTTTAAGGTTTTGCCTTCTGTAACAAACTGCATGAGTATCTTTAATGGAAACACTAAATAATTTCTCTGATACTGTAAAGTCGCCATCGAAACACTTAACAGAATCTGAAAATTATACCCTGGAGTACGCTCATTTTAATACAATTGAAAATATCCATGTTCGTGCATGTAAACCTATAAATTGTTGATTTATGCTGTGAGGTTTCGGCCTAACAGAATTGAAGTACCGTACAAGGTTTAAAGGACATCGTTGAATATTCTGTTTATCAAGTCTCCATGCAAACGGTCTGAAAATTATGCTCTCATTCTCACCGAAAACTCCTCCCGGTACATTAAAACCTATTAATTTTTGATTCGCACTGAAAGGTTTTCGACCCAACAGGCTTGCAGAACTTTACAAAACCTGCTGCATTTCAGCGATGACACAGATGTTAAATGCACAATCTTTCTCGGAAAAAACCAGTGCAGCTTACCATCTCAATAAGACAATCCCACTACCTTGTCGCATTCCAAAAATTACCAACCTGACCGTTCTCTGTGCATTGTTGGAATTTAGTGATGAATCATGTTCGTAAAAGCCAGGAGGAAATTAATTCAACAAATCATCCAACCAACGACAGCTTGGTGTTGAATTTTGGGGGGTATATTTCTAAGAAAAATATTTGATCCGTCGCGATGAGCCGAATCGTTTACATTGGAATGACTGCGCATGTGCTTTGAAAGAGCAGCGCAGAAACCTGCCGCATTTCCGCAGTGGCACAGATGTGAGGGTTCAATTCACACGTTGGTGTCACATGTCAACCCCACCTGTTGTCAGAGTCAATTGCTTCATGTGTGAATCGTCTCGTTTTATGTGACTTTGAAAGCAGGGTTTATCTTTCCCAACACTAGAACAACATGCAGGAGCAAGCATAGTCATTATGTAGTGTGTGTGTGTGTGTG
>NW_027126206.1:67261-71096 GCF_037325665.1 Littorina saxatilis | reverse complement strand
TAGAGACCTGTTGGTGACACCGAGCTAGCTCGGAACGTAGAGACCTGTTGGTGACACCGAGCTGGCTCGGAACGTAGAGACCTGTTGGTGACACCGAGCTGGCTCGGAACGTAGAGACCTGTTGGTGACACCGAGCTGGTTGGCAGTCTGCAGGTTGACGGGTTGAAATGTCCAGGTTTCTGTCTATGTTCACCACTGATCTAGATGACCGATGTTTTAATGTCTGTGAAGAGGGCAGTTAATATAGGGGTGAGTGGAAGAATCAGGACGGTGCACCAGCCAATGAGACGTCAGATAGAACCACAGAACCAGCACATGACTCGAGATTATGTGTGCACGTGGTGGAAAGGTGCGTGTATTGTGTCTGAACTTAAAGAGGCAGTATCTAATTTTTTGATTGCACAATTAAACAGTCGTGTGTTTTCGCAAGTTTTGCTTTTGGTCTAAACTTTTAGACTGTCTTAGTTTGTTTGTATACACATGTGGATTTGTCAGTTTGTTTCTTTGTTGTTGTTTTTGGCAGCCTTTAATTGGCTTTTTTAATTGAAGAAATATTACCAAAAAAAAAAAAAACTGTGTGGATTAGGAGCACTTAGGTTTACTCAGAGAACATTCTGTGGATGAAGACAGGTTACTCTCTTCCATTCACCGAGTGTTGCCATTACTTGTGCCCTGGACATAATAAGAATATTTTGTGGGTGACGCGATTGCTGTGATATTCACATAGAACTGCAATTGAGGCAGAATTATGTTGGTTGTTTCCCCACAGCCTTGGCTGTCTGTTCCTTGTGGTTTTCCTAGCAGGACAGTTTGATAGTTTGGTGCGTACCATAATGTCATGTATGTTGTACTGCCAAGGCTATTTGTGTCACCTGATTTACCTTGATGTCATGTATGTTGTACTGCCAAGGCTATTTGTGTCACCTGATTTACCTTGATGTCATGTATGTTGTACTGCCAAGGCTATTTGTGTTACCTGATTTACCTTGATGTCATGTATGTTGTACTGCCAAGGCTATTTGTGTCACCTGATTTACCTTGATGTCATGTATGTTGTACTGCCAAGGCTATTTGTGTCACCTGATTTACCTTGATGTCATGTATGTTGTACTGCCAAGGCTATTTGTGTCACCTGATTTACCTTGATGTCATGTATGTTGTACTGCCAAGGCTATTTATGTCACCTGATTTACCTTGATGTCATGTATGTTGTACTGCCAAGGCTATTTGTGTCACCTGATTTACCTTGATGTCATGTATGTTGTACTGCCAAGGCTATTTGTGTTACCTGATTTACCTTGATGTAATGTATGTTGTACTGCCAAGGCTATTTGTGTCACCTGATTTACCTTGAAGCGAACGGTACAATTTCTACACAGTACATATCGCCCCCATTACCGATAGCAGAGGACCGACTTAGGTTTTTGTAAGTTGATGAATGATAACAGTGCACAATAAAACAGACCGATGAGTGCCCTGCAAATGATTTATAGGATAGGGTTAAATATAAATTATTTATCAGCGTTTGCATGGTTCAACTGAGTGTGTGTGTGTGTGTGCGAGTGTGTGTGTGTGTGTGTGTGTGTGTGTATGTGTGTATGTGTGTATGTGTGTGTGTGTGTGTGTGTGTGTGTGTGTGTGTGTGTGTGTGTGTGCACGTATGTGCGTGCTTATGTTAACATGTTTGTGTTTAAAACCCTGGGACAGATAAACAATTAACTCACACATACCCCCCCCCCCCCCCCTCTCGGTGCACTGTCATCAACACCATTTTTGACGAACGAGAAGTTTACATACTTCAACGTTTCCGACAGAGATTTTCCCATTGAATTGCACGTTGAACGTTCCTCAGGCAAACACAAGCGTGTGCTGGTGCAACTGTACTTGCTGTAAAAAGGCATGTTTTTTTGTTCTTCTTCTTTTTATTTTTTTTATTTTACCTCACAAGGAACGGTACACTTTTCAAATCGGCCCTGACCACGGTTAAGAGATAACTTACACCCCGGGTATAGGGGTGTGTATAGGATTCGGTCGATGTGTTTGTTTGTTTGTTTGTGTGTTTGTGTTCGCATATAGATCTCAAGAATGAACGGACCGATCGTCACCAAACTTGGTGAACAGGTTCTATACATTCCTGAGACGGTCCTTACAAAAATTGGGACCAGTCAAACACACGGTTAGGGAGTTATTGGTGGATTAAGATTCTACAAGGACTTACAGAGGGACATATTAATGGTCAAAGGGAACTAACCTTCTCAGTTGGTGGCAGTGAGAATGGTAAGGACGGGGGTGTTTTTCCTACCTCGGAGGAATTTCTTGTTCTTTTTGTTTCTGGCTGGTGGGTGATGGCTGATCACGAGTGACGTCAACCAATGAGTGTATAACTAATTACAGTGCAGGACAAAAAGAGAGCGATGTGTGCACTAGCCACCAGGCATATGCTCGTTTGATCAGAGTGGAGATCCATTTGGCCAGAGTCACCTTCGCTATATCCTTACACCTAGCCGTGTTTAAAGATATGAAAAGAAGCTTTTGACTTTCTGACCTAACAGGCCGAGTTCGAGACAGGTAACATCGGAGAGCTCTCACAGGACAATTTGCAATATCGGGATCTCCAGGAGCCAAAATCTTGCTCAAGGGTGGAATGCGCAAGATTGGAGAAAGCTGGCCAGGTTTCTGGTTTTTCGCGAGAAAGCCGGGAACAAATTTGAGAGAAATGGAACCATCCTTCTCGAACGCAATGTCCTTGTCTAAACCCGACAAAGAATGCACCTCACTACCTCTCCTAGAAGTAGAGAGAAGCGTTAAAAACACAGTCTTACGCGTCAAATCGGCCAAAGTGGCTGACAAAAGAGGCTCGAACTCATCCGAGGCTAAGAAACGTAAGACCAGGAACAAATCCCATGCAGGGAGAAGCGATTTTGAACGAGCTGCTAAAAGGGCAGCCCCCTTAATAACACTAGCGATAACCCCTCCGAGCGAAATTTTGTGGCCTAACTGCGCGAGGGTCGAAGAGATCGCCGACCTCCGGACCCTAATAGAAGAGGGAGAAGCCCCCTGATCAGCCAACCAAGACAGATGGTTGGCTACATGAATAGACCTAGGAGAAAGAGGTTTAACCCCGTTAAGCGCGCACCACCTAGACCAAGAGGCCCAGTGCGATGAGTAAACCGAAGAAGTCGATTTTCTATGCGCATGTCCAACGAATCTCAGAGTAGGGGAAGAGGCCCCTGCCCTACGCAAAGCGCTTCGGACAGAATCCACGCGTGAAGGGCCAGGATCTGTGGGTTCTCGTGCTGAACGCCTGACCGAGGCTGCACGAGATCTCCTCTTTTCAGGGCGAGAGGGATTGGGGGCCGAACTGCTAGACGCAGTAGGTCGGGAAACCAGTGCTGGCTTGGCCACAGAGGAGCGACCAGAACCAGCGCTGGTTTCTCCAAGTCCACTTTCCTGAGGACTTTGCCTAAGAGGCAGAACGGAGGGAAGGCATACGCCGGAAGATCTGACCAATCCACTTCCAGAGCATTCACCTTCCAGGCCAGAGGATCCGGGAAGGGGGACACAAAGAGAGGCAGTCTCGCCGAAAACCTCGTCGCAAAGAGATCTATCTTGGGCTTGTCGATCTGCGACCAAAGCCGCTGCAAAGACTGGTGTGTGAGAGTCCACTCTGAATGAACAATCCTGTCCCCTCTGCTCAAAGTGTCTGCAAGGACGTTCAGACTGCCCTTCAAGTACACTGCTGACAACAGAATGTGCTGGGCGTGACACCACTTGAGAATGCGACATGCAATGTCGGAAAGACTGTGAGACCGAGTCCCCCCTTGCTTGTTCACAT
>NW_027126206.1:42261-62261 GCF_037325665.1 Littorina saxatilis | reverse complement strand
TACAAGCCAGACACCCTCCAAATCAAAGTACAATAAATGAAAAACTACGAACATCGATTGAGATCAAGCATTTGCAATTCATTTCTTAATCAACTCATCAAAAACATTATTAAAACAATTTTCGTACCCCAACTAAAGCACTATTTTAAACTTGCTATGTCATTTCTAGCAGTTAATTGGCTATCTGGCACTCCTGTCAGAACAGAGATTTCTTTCACAGGAACCACGTGACCAACACTCAAATAAGGGTACCCCCAAACTTGACCTTTTATTCGAAATGCGTGCTATATAGTCAGTTTGAGTTTCCTAAATGGCATAGAAAGATCGAATCAAATAACATGGAAATGAATGCTTTAGTTTGGGTGCGAAACTTGACGTAATATTGTGCACAGATTGGTAAGCAAACAGACAGACAGACAGACAGACAGACAGACAGACAGACAGACAGACAGACAGACAGACAGACAGACAGACAGACAGACAGACAGACCATTAGACAGACTAACAGACAGACAGACGGCCGGACGGACTGATTTTCGTCACTGAAGTAAACTTGTATTTTTTTCTTCTCCAAGTACAGTCCTTTTTGTGTGATGGATCATGTACACATGGTCACATACCAGCGGTCTACAGCCACGCTGCGTTCTGTTCAGAGTCGAGATTTTGGGATGAACTAACTTTGTTAGTTATGGGCCTGTCACACGACCGTTTTAAAGCCAGCGTATGCCGACGTATGAACATACGCTGGCGTACGCTGAACTATCGATGTTTTTTTCAATCTTTGGCGTATACATAGCGTATTCATAACGAGTTGGACGTATACATAACGTATTAGTAACGTATGCAGAACGTTTCAATAACTTACAGATAGCGTACACCAACGTATGCTTGGCGTGTTGCCAGCGTTCACAACTTATGCCCAACGAATGCTTAGCGTGTTGCCGGCGTTCACAACGTATGCCTAACGATAGTCTTGCGCGCAACAGCTTATCGCTGACGATCACATGTCGTCGCCGCTGCTAATGGATAGAACGTATTTCGGAAGTTTTGTTTTATTAGATATATTTCGGAAGTTTTGTTTTATTAGACATGACGCCATGCGATCACGTCATTTGTTCTATAAATCGCGGGAAATCGGCAAGTAATTCTGCAAATTTGGTGAGTAGAAACTGTATTAGTTCTTCCTTGTTATGTAACGGTAAATCAAGTGGTAAGTTCTGTACTCTCTGTGCAGAATGTCGTGTCCATGAAGAACTGTTATATACGGCAGAAGTGTTGCTTGCGTTCGGAATGTCTCAGCACTATCTACAGATACAGATATTTATCGACGTATGAGTAACGTACAAGTAACGTGTGTGAACGTGTGCCAACGTATGCAGTGCGTATGAACCATACGTCGAGAATTTTTGTGCATGCACAAAACTTTGCTGCGTGCTCAGCGTACTACGACGTATGCCAGCGTGCTTCAGCGTCCTCTTAACGTATACAAAACGTACCCATAACGTATTCGACGTACGCCAGCGTACTTATTCAAATGTCCCATACGTCGGCATACGCAGGCTTTAAAACGGTCGTGTGACAGGGCCATTAACTCTAATGTCAATTTATGAAATGAATGAAACACAACAATCTTACTCTGCACGGGAAGCCAAGTCAAGTCAAAGTCAAGTCAAGTCAAGTCAAATCAAGTCAAGTCAAGTCAAGTCAAATCAAGTCAAGTCAAGTCAAATCAAGTCAAGTCAAGTCAAGTCAAGTCAAATCAAGTCAAGTCAAGTCAAGTCAAATCAAGTCAAGTCAAGTCAAGTCAAGTCAAGTCAAATCAAGTCAAGTCAAGTCAAATCAAGTCAAGTCAAATCAAGTCAAGTCAAATCAAGTCAAGTCAAGTCAAGTCAAGTCAAGTCAAGTCAAGTCAAGTCAAGTCAAAGTCAAAGTCAAGTCAAGTCAAGTCAAAGTCAAGTCAAGTCAAGTCAAAGTCAAGTCAAGTCAAGTCAAGTCAAGTCAAGTCAAGTCAAGTCAAGTCAAAGCCAAGTCAAGTCAAGTCAAAGTCAAGTCAAGTCAAGTCAAAGTCAAGTCAAGTCAAGTCAAGTCAAGTCAAGTCAAGTCAAAGTCAAGTCAAGTCAAGTCAAATTTTATTTCTAGAAACTCCATGAGGATACATAAAAAAAAAATAATAAAAAAATACAAGAACAATAGAGAGAGGAATGCAGTTTATTCCATCAATATATGCACATAAACTAGTTCCGTTGAAAAAAAAATGAAAAAAAGCAGCCAGCCAGGCTGTTGATTTTTGGTATATAGTCCAGTTGAAGGATAGGCCTACTGTTTTGAAATGTGCAAGCCCGCGCCGATCTGTGGTGGTCTAGTTAATCTCATGCACGAGAGGGACCGCTGTACTGTTCCTCGCATTGATATAAGATACCAACCCTTGTCCCCCTGTAGATTGACATGTTGGGCATGTTGTTAAAAGGACAAGATACCGACACTTTTCACCCTGTAGTTTGACATGTTGGGCATGTTGTTAAAAGGACAATATACCGACACTTTTCACCCTGTAGTTTGACATGCTGGGCATGTTGTTAAAAGGACAAGATACCGACACTTTTCACCCTGTAGTTTGACATGTTGGGCATGTTGTTAAAAGGACAAGATACCGACACTTTTCACCCTGTAGTTTGACATGTTGGGCATGTTGTTAAAAGGACAAGATACCGACACTTTTCACCCTGTAGTTTGACATGTTGGGCATGTTGTTAAAAGGACAAGATACCGACACTTTTCACCCTGTAGTTTGACATGTTGGGCATGTTGTTAAAAGGACAAGATACCGACACTTTTCACCCTGTAGTTTGACAAGTTGGGCATGTTGTTAAAAGGACAAGATACCGACACTTTTCACCCTGTAGTTTGACAAGTTGGGCATGTAGTCAAGTGGCGTACCCAGTCTTTTTCTGTAATTATCTCCTGCCCGACCCAGTTGCCTCCCCTGTCTATTATCTTCCCCTGACCCAAGTTGTGTCTCCCGCTAGGATTATTGTGTGTTTACTATCGAGGGTAGACACTTGACCGGATTCCTTTCTAACCTCTTGTCTCAGATTTAGGTGGTCGTTATGTAATGTGCCGCCAGACTGTCTGGGTATCGTTGAACTCGGCGTTTTGTCAAGTGGGTGTCATTTCTTTTGACAGGGTAAATCATAGAAGATGCCAGGTGGCTTGGAGGTTTTAGTCTCTTACCCCCCCCCCCCTTCTTTATAACTGGTTGTAATCTAATGAGCCTTATCCGGTGTGCGCAATATTTCCGGTGCGTGACACCGACACGGCTTTCTGCCTCGGTAACGATCCCTTTTCATTTGGCAGGCAATCTTAAGACGACACCCCCCGTTGTCTGACACCGGGTAGCCTTCCTATTGGCTATTGGGAATCGGAAGTGACCAACCTTTAAAAGACTGAGCATTTAGACTAGAGGAGAGAACGCGATTTGTGACACTGCGAGCTGTGTGCTGCTCCGATTGTGTGGTTGTCGTGAACGGTCGAAGTGCTGACTAAATTTGTCGCGAAGTTGTAATCGGTCGACTTGTGGTTGTAACTGAATTCCGAGGCTTGTTTCTTTGTGTTTCCTTTACGTGTGCTCACTGAAGAGAATCTACACTGCTTTCTGGTGTTTGGTTTCTGGTGTTTGCTTTTCTGGTGTTTGCTTCTGGTGTACGTTAATTAAAAGTCACGTTATCGCAACCTCTGTCTTGGCGTCTCATTTATGCTTCCTGGCCTATCCCCCCCTTCCACTCCACCCTATCACATCTGGCGCATGCGGAGCAGGATTCAGGAAGTAGAGACGCCGTAGTTTAACACCAGAAAGCAGGGGTAGCAGTGTAGGAGGGATTCCGCACATCCAAGATGGCGGTCGACGTGGCTCCTAGACCCCAGTGGCAGATGTTCTCCCCTCCCAGGCTTCCTGTCTTCACAAGCAGCAAAGATGGCTGTCTGCTAGACGACTACGTCACAGAGGCTCGTCGCATCATTGCCCACTTCAACCTGGAGGCGCTGGGCGGCGAGGCTGCTGAATGGCTGATCCAGTCACTTGCTGGGCCTGCCAAGAAGGAGATCAACCTGCACCCCCCTCAGGCGACTGCCACTGCCAACTTAGTCTTGACCATCCTGCAGGACACGTTTGGGGACCACGCCAGCATTTCCACTCTCCTAGCGTCGTTCTACAGCATCTGCCAGACTCAAGAGGAGGGCATTATCTCATATGCCCACAGGTTGCAGGCTCTGCGGGACAAGACGAATGCTGTTGTTGCCGGTACGGTTTCCGATGCTGCACTTCGTGATCGATTCATGCACGGACTGTTCTTGCCTGCAATGAGACGGGACCTCATGCGCTTTGCGAGAGGGCGTGAGGCTGTCCCTTTTGCGGCAGTCCGTGCAGAAGCTCTCAGGTGGATGAGGGAAGATTTCGAGGTGGTGACGAAGCAACAACAACAAGCAACAGAGAGCAGCACTGAGGTACGCAGCCTTCAATTACAAGTCAGCGAACTCGCCATCAAGTCAGCAGAGCTTCGAGCTGCCTTGCACCAACGCCCGCCGGCTGCCTCTCGTCAACAGCAACCGTCCGCGAAGCCACGTTGTTGGCTTTGCAACCGCCACGGGCATCTACAGAGCAGGTGCCCTACCAAGCGGCATGGAGGTGAACAACCGCTGTCATGGAGACAGCCCTGTGAGCTACGTGTGGACCAGCAGTCAACATCCATCAAGCAACCGCCCCGCGAGCAGAGCAGTCAGACAGAGGAGGTTGTGACTGCTCAGGAACAGCTGACGTCGCAGCACGAGGCCTCCATTGACAGATTAGAGACCCGACTGAAGAAGGAACTGGAGGCCAAACAACAGTTACAGGATGAACGCTTCCAGAAGGACTTAGAAATACGCCAACTTAGAGAGCGGTTAGTTTTCAAGTGTGAAGAGGTGTCAATTGAGCGGAAAGCAGCAGGACACATTCGCAAAGACCTGGAAGCGTTGTTGCAACAGCAGCTCACAGAGAAAGAGCATCGGCTTGCGACAGCCCCAGCCCCCGTAGAGCTTCACGATGCTGACCCGATAACATTGTGGGATTCTGTGCTCAATTTGTCCTGCCCCTTTACTCTAAGTCCCAGCTAAACCACCCCCTCGTAAAATCATGAAAATGGGCATGCCGTTAAAAGGACAAAATACCGACACGTTTCACCCTGTAGTTTGACATGTTGGGCATGTTGTTAAAAGGAGAAGATGCCGACACTTTTCACCCTGTAGTTTGACACGTTGGGCATGTAGTTAAAAGGACAAGATACCGACACTTTTCACCCTGTAGTTTGACAAGTTGGGCATGTTGTTAAAAGGACAAGATACCGACACTTTTCCCCCTGTAGTTTGACATGTTGGGCCTGATGTTAAAAGGACAAGATACCGACACTTTTCCCCCCTGTAGTTTGACATGTTGGGCATGCTGTGAAAAGGACAAGATACCGACACTGTCCCCCCTGTAGTTTGACATGTTGGGCATGCTGTTAAAAGGAAAAGATACCGACATTTTTCACCCTGTAGTTTGACATGTTGGGCATTTTGTTAAAAGGACAAGATACCACCACTTTTCACCCTGTAGTTTGACATGTTGGGCATGCTGTTAAAAGGACAAGATACCGACACTTTTTCCCCAGTAGTTTGACATGTTGGGCATGTAGTTAAAAGGACAAGATACCGACACTTTTCACCCTGTAGTTTCCTGGGACAGTAGGGGCGACCACCCCCAACCAGGCGCGTTCACAGGTGGCGGATAGTGTGATGGCCTTTAGATATGGATGTTAGCTGCGAAATAAGCCAGGCTTGCCAGGACGAATAAGCAGTCGCGGACCAACTGGCGGTGCTTCCAACAGGATGGGGCGGGGTAACAGGTGGCACTGTTACACTCAAGAAATACCCCAGGTGTCCAATGACGGGAGCATCATGCGATCAAGAGCCGCAGTTTAAGTTCTAGCCCTGGGGAAGGTCACCTCAGATAAACAAACCAGCCAGCTATGGCCAAATAGCCGGGTAGACTAGACTCGACAGCACTGTAAAGCCACCAGTCTAGGAGAAGGATCACTCCGATATAAAAACACGCTGAAGCCGGATGAGCTGGGCCATGATTGGTGCATAACGACAGCTCAACGCATCAACGCAACCCCTTATATGACCCTGTAGTTTGACATGTTGGGCATGTAGTTAAAAGGACAAGATACCGACACTTTTCCCCCTGTAGTTTGACATGTTGGGCATGTTGTTAAAAGGACAAGATACCGACACTTTTCACCCTGTAGTTTGACATGTTGGGCATGCTGTTAAAAGGACAAGATACCGACACTTTTTCCCCAGTAGTTTGACATGTTGGGCATGTTGTTAAAAGGACAAGATACCGACACTTTTCCCCCTGTAGTTTGACATGTTGGGCATGTTGTTAAAAGGACAAGATACCGACACTTTTCCCCCTGTAAGAATAAGAATACTTTATTATCTCATAGAGAAATTCAGGCGTGGTACATGACAATAATACAAACAAGACATTAATTGATTTTACATAAAACATATAGCACTATTTAACAGGCCAGGTTATAAAAACACCTCCCACATACCTCTCTGGGCATTCCTTGCATTGTGCTTACGCATTCAGACATGAAAACATCCCTGTCTCACTTACACATCGCACACATGGACATTCTTATACGCTCAACTTACCCATTCACACATGGACATTCGACCACGCTCCACTTACACATTCTTATACGCTCCACTTACACATTCACACATGGGCATTCTTATATGCTCCAAGTTACACATTCCCACATGAACATTCGACTACGCCCACTTACACAGTCACACATGGACATCTTTAAAGCACTGCGCTTACATAATCTCGCACACCTACGCGTATAACGAAATATGGCTAAACATCATTGCAAAATATCATAGCATACAATATTTCACAGAAAATACATACGTACATAAAACCAATACATACATGTACATTACTACTGATTGCACTGGCAGAAGAGGGGCTGAGTCGGGTATGTGGATGTGTTTACATGTTGCCAAGGGTGATGGATTTGGGGATGAAGCTGTTTTGCAGCCTGAGTGTCCTAGCTTTGTGCGTGCGAAGTCTACGGCCAGAGGGAAGGAGTTCATAGAGGTGGGCAAGGACATGGGACCTATCTGAAGCTATCCGCCTGCTCTTTCTCACCACACGCTTTTCATACAGGGACTCCACACTTGCTTGCTGCCTGCCAATCACCTTGCTACTGACATTCACCATTCGCACTAAGACATTCCTGTTCTTCACACTCAGACCTCCATACCAGGACACAAAACCAAAAGTGATGACAGACTCGATGAAAGAGCGGTAGAAAGTTTGAAGGATAGAAGGGTTCACATTCAACTTCCTAAGTTTCTGAAGGCAGTAGATGCGTGACTGACATTTTTTGTGTATGAGGGTGGTGTTTGCATTGAAGGACAGCTTATCATCGATAACTGTGCCAAGATACTTATATTCAGTCACACGCTCAACAGTCACACCATCAATCATCAGGTCAGGGACAGGGGCAGGGTTTCTTCTAAAGTCTATCAGAAGTTCTTTGGTCTTTGTCACATTTAGGTCTAAAAAGTTGTCTTTACACCAGGCGTTGAAACGTTCTACTTCTGCAAAGTAAGTTGCGTCACTATTGGAGAGATCTTCTAGCGCTGTATCATCTGAGTATTTGATAAGAAGGGTGGAGTCAGTGCCACTGCAGTCGTTAGTGTAGAGTGTGAACAACACAGGGGAGATAACTGTACCCTGTGGAGAGCCTATGGAGGTGGACCTAAGGGAAGAGAGAGCTGTCTGAAAGCGGACTGACTGGGTTCTGTTAACGAGAAAGTTGATAATCCACAGGATAAGCCTTGGAGTCACGCTGTAGCGGAGAAGTTTCTGGGCCATGAGGCAGGGTTGGATAGTGTTGAAGGCAGAAGAGAAGTCTATGAAAAGAATGCGTACAAAAGAGCCAGGTTTTTCTAAGTGTGTGTATGCGTTGTGTAAGAGTGTGAGTGTGGCGTCATCTGTGCATCTGTTCTGCTTGTATGCAAACTGGAAGGGATCCTGATGGGGCTTGACCTGATGGAGCAGTCTAAAGAGGACAATGCGCTCAAAGCACTTCATAACAATAGAGGTGAGAGCTACAGGGCGATAGTCATTCAGGGTTTTGGGCTTGTTGTTCTTGGGGACAGGGCAGATCGTAGAGTTTTTCCAGAGTCTAGGCACAGTGCAATCTTTCAGAGACCAACTAAACAAACGGCTAAAAACAACTGACAACTGACAGGCACATGATCTCAAAACTCGTCCACCGATGTTATCAGGACCAACTGCTTTCTTTACATTCAACTTGCTAAAAACCTTCTCAACCGTCTTGCCTTGAATTGCAAAGTCCTCCTCATCACCTGCCATATCTACCTTAAGCTGGGAAGTCACGCTGTCTAAATCATCCTTCAAATCATCTTTCTCGAATCTACAATAGAACTCGTTTAATTTCTCAGAAAATTCAACCTGTTCTTTCATCGGCATGCTATATTGCTATTGGATTTTGATTTGGCCTGTCCTGACAAAGTTTTGAGTCCTTTCCATGCGTCTGCTAAGCTACCTGATTCAAACTGTGACTCTACTTTCTCTTTGTACTGTCTCTTCGCTTCCAAAATTTCTTTCCTCAATTTGTTCTGTACTACTTTCCTTTCTACTTTATCTCCAGTCTGAAATGCTACCTTTTTCAGTTTGACATGTTGGGCATGTTGTTAAAAGGAGAAGATACCAACAATTTTCCACCTGTAGTTTGACATGTTGGGCATGTTGTTAAAAGGACAAGATACCGACACTTTTCACCCTGTAGTTTGACAAGTTGGGCATGTTGTTAAAAGGACAAGATACCGACACTTTCCCACGTGTAGTTTGACATGTTGGGCATGCTGTTAAAAGGACAAGATACCACCACTTTTCACCCTGTAGTTTGTCATGTTGGGCATGTTGTTAAAAGGACAAGATACCGACAGTTTTCACCCTGTAGTTTGACATGTTGGGCATGCTGTTAAAAGGACAAGATACCGACACTTTTCACCCTGTAGTTTGACATGTTGGGCATGCTGTTAAAAGGACAAGATACCGACACTTTTCACCCTGTAGTTTGACATGTTGGGCATGTTGTTAAAAGGACAAGATACAAACACTTTTCCCCCTGTAGTTTGACATGTTGGGCATGTTGTTAAAAGGACAATATACCGACATTTTTCACCCTGTAGTTTGACAAGTTGGGCATGTTGTTAAAAGGACAAGATACCGACACTTTTCACCCTGTAGTTTGACATGTTGGGCATGTTGTTAAAAGGACAAGATACCGACACTTTTCACCCTGTAGTTTGACATGTTGGGCATGCTGTTAAGAGGACAAGATACCGACACTTTTCACCCTGTAGTTTGACATGTTGGGCATGCTGTTAAAAGGACAAGATACCGACACTTTTCACCCTGTAGTTTGACATGTTGGGCATGTTGTTAAAAGGACAAGATACCGACACTTTTCCCCCTGTAGTTTGACATGTTGGGCATGTTGTTAAAAGGACAAGATACCGACACTTTTCACCCTGTAGTTTGACATGTTGGGCATGTTGTTAAAAGGACAAGATACCGACACTTTTCACCCTGTAGTTTGACATGTTGGGCATGTTGTTAAAAGGACAAGATACCCACATTTTTCACCCTGTAGTTTGACATGTTGGGCATGCTGTTAAAAGGACAAGATACCCACATTTTTCACCCTGTAGTTTGACATGTTGGGCATGTTGTTAAAAGGACAAGATACCGATACTTTTCATCCTGTAGTTTGACATGGTGGGCATGTTGTTAAAAGGACAAGGCTTACCTCACAACACATGATAATTATGTAAACGCATAAAGCTTACACTACACTGAGCAGAAAAGTTTACTGACGTTATGTCAGTCGGGTAAGAAACATATCTTTGTCCGATCTGTAAATCGGACGTAAAATTCATTTTTCAGATGAATTAATTTGCTTTATTATTATGCACAATTTTTTTTTACTGGAGAGTACATGTAGGTAGTTTTCGGCGACTTTCTGTCCACGTGCATCGGACAAAATCCAATGGAAACTATAGGGCTCTTTGAAACACTACAACATCTTTTGAAGCTCATGAACGTGCCGTGTGAAGGATCATGTGAGCTTCGCAAGGATCCGGCAATAATTTTGATTAGGATCAGATATGCTGATTGTTTTGAGTATGTTGTTGTTTAAAAAAAAAATTGTGACTCTTTGTATACATGTGTATTCTGGGGTTTGCATGGTTTGATTGGTTGCTTTGTAACCGCAACATCAGGATCAATTCCTAACCCTGAGTAAAACAATATTCTGTGTTATTTAAGGAAAATATTCCACGTGCACACATACCCGCTTCCTGTGCAGATTGATATTTTATGACCGATAAAAAATTTCAAACTGACAACTAAAAGAAATGTCAAAGAAATGTCAAAGAAATATGAAAGAAATGTCAAAGAAATGTCAAAGAAATGTCAAAGAAATGTTGTAGTGGTGTGCATGCTGAAGGGTGGTGTTTACATCACAAACAGCCCGGACACGTCCCTGGTGATTTACATGATGGTTTACATCACACACAGCCCGGACACGTCCCTGGTGATTTACATGGTGGTTTACATCACACACAGCCCGGACACGTCCCTGGAGATTTACATGATGGTTTACATCACACACAGCCCGGACACGTCCCTGGTGATTTACATGATGGTTTACATCACACACAGCCCGGACACGTCCCTGGTGATTTACATGGTGGTTTACATCACACACAGCCCGGACACGTCCCTGGTGATTTACATGATGGTTTACATCACACACAGCCCGGACACGTCCCTGGTGATTTACATGATGGTTTACACGGCAAGGGAGGTAACCTTTTACATTGAGGAGGCGTGAGAAATGTCACTTTACATTGTTTCACACACACACACACACACACACACACACACACACACACACACACACACACTCACACACACATTCACGCACGCATACACACTTATTCGCATTCATACTCATTTCGTTACTAAAACTCAAACTTGAGATGCAACGAAAAACTTTATATTCAGAACAATAAAGTAACATATATATGTTTTTCTAACGTTGAGAGAATAATACTAGCAAATTGTTCAACTGGTGATACACAAATGATTGGTTGCTTTTAATAGTAAGGATGAATGTAGATATGTACTGTTATTGTTATAACCATAAGCCAGTGAGGCACAGCGCTCATGACACGATTTCACAACAAAGAAAAGTAAGCGTTTCCTCGTTTGAAAAAAAGGTTGTCGATTCAATGCATCGGATTCCATCAGGTACCAGGAAGCTGGTTGCGCATAACTCTCATTTTCTGTTGTTGTCTTTATTTAGAGCGATTACTTCCCTTTGTAATAAGAGTGTGGTTCTTCTCTGTCTAACTTTTCTTCGCTCCCTTAACTCCAAAGCATAGTGTAAGTCATGTACCATCATTTCCTCCTCAATAAATCATGCCGAACGATAAAAGAGCAACTAGCATCCATGTGCATTTACCTCATTAAAAAACGTATTGTTATTTGTCGCATTTTACGCACATCGTTATCGTCAATCCTTTCAGCAGATCATAGAATATAACACACTTACACGTTTACTTTCAAAAACAAATAATTAAATCATAATAATTACGGCAGTAAGCAATATCAGGATATTTGTTGCTATAGGATTAAAGTAACCTTCGTCAGGTTGACAAGCAAGAGAAGAGGAGGGGAAAGGGAGGGGTGGGTGATCACATCATCCCGCCTTTACTTTCATCAGATTGTTTCAAAGATCGTAGGAAACAAGGAACCCACTGAAAGAATTTGCACGAGAATATGAAGAGAACTGATTGCTGTCATCAACAGCCTCCAGCCACACAGACTGACCAGCACGTACTGACAGCACAGCCTGCAGCGAGGCCGCGTCATAGTCCCCAGAACTGTCAAAGCTGGTGAGAACCACAAGTTCCGGCAGGCCATCCACCATCAGAAACACAGCAATGCTATCACCGGAGCCATAGTTTCCAAACAGAGACGACATAAAGCAGTAGGTGCCGTTGAAGGGGGCGGTGAACTTGCCTGTGGACAAGTCGAAGCCGTTGCCCTGGTTGTTGTGGACGGTGGTGGTTATGAGCACGTCGCCGTTAGATGGAGTGGTGTCCTTCAGTCCTGTGGCGTGGAAACTGACTTGCTTCGTCTTCTCGTCTGTGGGAAATATTAAGCATACAACTAGTACGATTGAAAATCATTGGGCTAGAAACAAAATAACATGTTGACACACACATACACACACACACACACACACACACGCATATATATACACACAGACACACACACGCACACACATAATACACCCACACACACACACACACACACACTCACACGCACACACTCACACACACACACACACGCGCGCACGCACGCACGCTTGCTTGCTTCCCCTCTCCCCTTTTTTTCCAAGCAAATACCCACTAACTCTAAAACAGAAATAAATGAAACAAAGAGAGAGAGATAATTGAATTGAATTGGATTGAATGAAATTGAAATTTATTTTACGAGGGTAACAGAATACGCAATGTATACATGCTTTTTTCATCCGGCCCTCGCCCATTGAGGGGTAACAAACAAGAAGAAATAGAAGATAAGTTTAACTAAAGTACAAATGACATATTTACCATAATTAACATGTCAAGCAACCAATAAGACATTTTAAGATGCATTGTGATTCTTTATCAATGCTTGAAAAATTATATAACAGAGAAATATTTGTTTGTATAAAAGAAAAAAAAGAATGCATTATATATAATCATGTTTTTCAATATAATCAGAGAGTACAGTTATATTTTGCCAGCTGCTTGATATTTTAAGTTATTGAGACATCCCAGTGCACTAAGGGATTTATAGAGCAAATCGAGAAAATTCATTATTGAACGAAGCGCATAGCGCTGAGTTCAATAATTATTTTCGAGATTTGCTCTATAAATCCCTTAGTGCACTGGGATTGTTTCAATAACGATATTGTCAGTACCGCCAGAGAAAAAAGAAGATTCAAAACGCACATTTTGCTACGCGCATTTGGATAGGCGTAACTGTGTGGTCAGGTTTGTGTCAGATCTACTTTTGTGTGGGCTGTCTCAAGTGTGTCGTGCTTTCGTCACACGCAAACTCTTGTTTTAATTTCTGTTGGTAAATTCAAGAGTAGCGTTAAGCTAAAAAGTGATAATCTTTCATACAGACCTCATTTAAAGTCGGAGAAAGGACTGTGCTCTTAGTTATTTGCGATTCGAAACCTTCATCGAGCTTCGACAGATTGACTGTGCAGAGTGTTGCCCCTTGAATTGACTCCAAGACCACGGTTAGCACATTTTCAAAGTAAATGTGGTATGTTTCTCGTGTTGTATCTTCACTCATCGGGGAGTCTGGTACTATATGAACGGTAAGAATGTTCTGAACTCTACACGTATTACATCCCCATCGTTTGTTTGTTCACATTTGCCCAACATGTTAATTTGCTGCGGGGTTTATGTCGTCTGCTAGGCGGCTAGGGCGATCGAACCACTGAACTGCAGTCTTATTTCAATCCTGCGGACATCAAAAATTGCTCGTCTGCACGCATGAGGCAGGCTGGTAATAAGTTTTATACATGTATGGTAAAAACGTTCTTAACCCTACACGTTTTCGATTCCGATTGTTGTTGCCTTGAAATAATAATTCGGAAACCATTCATTTACTGAACTGATGCAGTCGTATTTCAGTGTAGTCTACTATAACAGAGTCGACTTTCAAATGCTGGTCTAGCTGGTAGGCCTACGTTATCGGAATAACACTTGTGTTTTGTGTTTGCCGCTGGGAATTTTATACTAACTCATCATTTGGTAATGTGGTTAATAAGCTACATGCCACTAACACGGCATATGAGAAGAATCTTTGCAAGTCAAAACGAGAAGAGACCATTGTGGAAGAGACACAGCCGCTTCTATTTTTAGATCAGTGGGATTCACTGTGGCACAGGCGCCTGCGATCTGTCAGAAAAAAACCACTTCTGCTTTGAGCCGCAGAAAATGTATGGTTATTTTTTGGTAAAGTGGAGAATATAAGCTACATGTCATTAATTAATTCTGAGGATGAGAGTACAGTCTCGCTTTGGCAAAGGGCGTAAGAATACGCTCTGTGGAAAAGTTAGCGCACTCCAAGATTGCGCTAACAGATTTAAGCACATCGCCATTAGCCAATCAACTGGTTCACATCAGTCATGTGACACCAGTACTTACTGACAAGTTTTGTAAAGGAAACAGCATGTAATATTCCTTGAATGATGTTTTATGAATTCGTAATTTATTATATTAGGAATGGCGTTCCACATAATTGCTCCAGAATATGATAGACTCGACTTGTACAGGTCAATTCTTGGAGTTGGGGTAATTAATTTGTTACATTTTCTATAATGATTTATTTTGAAATTTGAGGCAATAAGTGTAGGCGCATTCCCTGACATAATTCTATACATCATCACACCTTTGTTATATGCAAATCTATCTTTGATAGGAAGAATTTGCAATCGTTTATAATCAGTCATGGAAAGAGATATATTTTTTTTAAATAATTAATTTAACAGCTCGTCTATGTAAACTGCCCAAGTGTTTCAAAGTGTTTGCACTTGCAGAGTCCCAGACTGTGGAAGCATAGTCAATAGCTGACTGAATATGTGCCTAAAAAAAAGTTTTCTTGTGCGAAGGTCTAGAAAGTGTTTGATTTTTGATAACTGAAATATTTTTTTGGATGTGTTTTTACAAAGTGTATCTACCTGTTTTGACCAAGGCAGGTTATTGTCAATGGTTATTCCCAAGACTGTATGGCTATCAACTTCGGTAACATCTTGATTTCGTATTAGCAATGTCGGAAATCCAGATGTTAGATTTGGTCTTTTTTGCCTTGTGGTAAGTAGCATGCATTTAGTTTTATTTGGATTCAGTGACATATGGTTTAGTTCTGACCATTCAAGTAATCGATCAATGTTTTCTTGGAGGATATTTGCTAGTTTAATAAGATCTTGGTGACTAGAATGAATTGTAGCCGTATCATCTGCAAATAGTTCACACATGCATTTTACAAATAGAGGTAGGTCGTTTATGTATATAGAAAATAGTAATGGAGAGAGAGAGAGAGAGAGAGAGAGAGAGAGAGAGAGAGAGAGAGAGAGAGAGAGAGAGAGAGAGAGAGAGAGAGAGAGAGAGAGAGAGAGAGAGAGAGCGCGAGAGAGAGAGAGAGAGAGAGAGAGAGAGAGAGAGAGAGAGAGAGAGAGAGAGAGAGAGGGAGAGAGAGTGAGAGAGAGCGACGCGAACACACACACACAAGCACACACGTACGCATGCACACACACGCACGCACATACGCCAGCACGTACGCACGCACGCACGCTCGCATACAGGCACGCACGCACGCACATACATACACACACACACACACACACACACACACACACACACACACACACACACAAACAAACATACACACAAGAACAGTCAATGAAGCAGGCAGAGTGAAGGTGTTCCGAGTAACACTGAACGTACCGTGCAGGTGTTGACTGAGTAGACTTGACACGCTGTCTATGCGCGCGGTGGTCTGGTTTACAACATCGTTGATATGGTCCTTGGTCTGGTTTACAACATCGTTGATACGGACGTTGGTGTGGTTCTCTTGCTTCACGAGATGATCTTTCAGTTGTCCGTTCTCTGCCTTCAGCTCCATCACCGATCCTTTTAGTTGCTGGTTCTCCGCCTCCAGCAACGTCAGACGGGACTTGACGTCATCAACGACGACGGTGGAGCTGACGTCAGTATTGTTGCCATGGAGACAGGCGACAGACGCGGAGCTGTGAGGAACGTGACAGGTGTAGGACCCTCCCGACACAGGGTTGTCCAGCAGCAGCAGGAACTGTCCCTCCTTGTACTGGGAGCTGGACACGGACTGACCGGAGGGCGTCTGAGGACATAGAGAATACGTGTAATAAGCAATTACCACCCAGGGCTGATATGCACGACAACGTTACCAACCCAGTGGTAGCCAGCCGAGGGATTGCTTTAGCTGACATTACACGCAAACCTCAATTTTAACCAGTTATCATGGGGTTGCAATAACATTTTCGTGCACATCAGGCTATCAGAGAAGAATTTTGCAAAGGCGATGTCAATTGCCAAAGAATGTTTTTCACTGTGGGTCATAGTTGCTGTGAGTGTGTGTACAGATAGATTAGGACAGAAACATTTAAGTTTTGCTGCTCATTGTCTTAGTGATTGTATAATATTAGTTGACGTTTCGTTTTGTTTGTTATGTTTGTTATGTTTGTTATTCAACGTTCCAATAACTAAGCTTTTGTAATTGCAAACCATAAAGAAAACAAACCAAATGTAACAAGAAAAAAAAAGGAAGAAAAAGAAGAAGAAAAAGAAGAACAAGTCGCGTAAGGCGAAAATACAATATTTAGTCAAGTAGCTGTCGAACTCACAGAATGAAACTGAACGCAATGCCATTTTACTCGTAGCATCGTCAGGCCACCGCTCATGGCAAAGGCAGTGAAATTGACAAGAAGAGCGGGGTAGTAGTTGCGCTAAGAAGGATAGCACGCTTTTCTGTACCTCTCTTTGTTTTAACTTTCTGAGCGTGTTTTTAATCCAAACATATCATATCTATATGTTTTTGGAATGAGGAACCGACAAGGAATAAGATGAAAGTATTTTTAAATTGATTTGGACAATTTAATTTTGATAATAATTTTTATATATTTAATTTTCAGAGCTTGTTTTTAATCCGAATATAACATATTTATATGTTTTTGGAATCAGCAAATGATGGAGAATAAGATAAACGTAAATTTGGATCGTTTTATAAATTTTTATTTTTTTTTACAATTTTCCGATTTTTAATGACCAAAGTCATTAATTAATTTTTAAGCCACCAAGCTGAAATGCAATACCGAACCCCGGGCTTCGTCGAAGATTACTTGACCAAAATTTAAACCAATTTGGTTGAAAAATGAGGGCGTGACAGTGCCGCCTCAACTTTCACGAAAAGCCGGATATGACGTCATCAAAGACATTTATCAAAAAAATGAAAAAAACGTTCGGGGATTTCATACCCAGGAACTCTCATGTCAAATTTCATAAAGATCGGTCCAGTAGTTTAGTCTGAATCGCTCTACACACACACACAGACACACACACACACACACACACACACACACACATACACCACGACCCTCGTCTCGATTCCCCCTCTATGTTAAAACATTTAGTCAAAACTTGACTAAATGTAAGAAGAAGAAGAAGAAGAAGAAGAAGAAGAAGAAGAAGAAGAAGAAGAAGAAGAAGAAGAAGAAGAAGAAGAAGAACAACAACAACAACAACAACAACAACAACAACAACAACAACAACCACAACCACCACCACCACCACCACAACAACAACAACAACAACAACAACAACAACAACAACAACAACAACAACAACACGAAATGACACCGACAAACTTGTTGTTAACAAAGACTGTATATCACACAGCCTGCTTGAGCAAAATGTCAAAATAAAACCTTTAGATATCGGTTGTGAACAGAAAACTCACGGTCCACTCTACAGTAAAAGGCGGGGTGTCATGGTAGGTGAATGTACCACAGGCGAGCACCACGTGCCATTGCTGTGTGGAATTCCTGAACACAGCCACCGCCATCTGGGACGCGTGCAGATGACCGTCTGTTGTCATCAGGCCGTCTGTGAAGTGTGTAAACAACATTACAATGAGATTTCTACCAAATACATTTGAACGGTTGGTATTGCTTCTTTATTACAATGTATTCTGCCAACCAATGGGTACCTGTATTTATATCAAAAGTAAAAAGAACGCTTTGTAGATGGGGTAATATTAAAACTCTTACTGCAGATGTGAAGTAAAATACATTTTGTGGAATAAGTTATCATTATTGATAACAGATACCCGTATACATTCCGCAGGGTTGACTTTGTGTGAGTTGTTGCGATTTTTTGGAACAGACAGTATTTTAAATGTTCTACCGGAGAAAGAGTACATGCGTCGGGTCGGTGTTAATTACAAGACTCCAGCTCACTTCTTTTATCATTTGTACAAGTCAACCCCTTAAAGAATGAATCTACAGGGTATTACTAGGTCATCCACACGACCGAAACACTGCAAAATAACAGAGAAAGATACAAAGAAGAAGAAAATGATGACAATATGATACATTGATGGTTACATAAATGTGAATTATAGTTGGTAACCAAATGGTATAATCTAGACACTCACTTTTGCGAGATTCCTGCATACTGGGTTAGCATTTGGTTTATATATATACTAGCAGTCAGGCCCGGTGTCACGAACTGAAAACTCTGCCTGAACAATCCTTCAATGGGCAGATTAATCAGGTCGTGAACAACCCAACCCTAACCCTAACCCTAACCCGAACCCTAACCCATGGTTCGATCGGTCAAAGGGTCGCATTTTTTAAGTCCAAGATTGGCCCCAGCGCATTGATCGCAATGAGAAGGATTGTTCAGCAGAGGTTTCAGTTCGTGACACCGGCTTCGCCCGGGTGTTTCTGATCTCCCCTCTCCCAGAAACATCTAGAATATTATTCCAATAAGGATAAGAATAGATGAAAAAGTGTGCTCATACATTTGGATTGAAAGGCTGGGAGACAGTGTAAAAGTAAATTACCATCAACACACTCTTTTAGCTGAAAAATAACTTTGAAATGAGTTATCTCCCTTCCTTGGGAAGATGCTCGATACTTGAGGAGCAGGTCTAACATCGACTCTATATATTATGTAAAGACTGATCACGCATACCTGCATTGAGTAGAGTTACCTCCCTTCACTGTATAACAAAGTAAGAGTTACCTCCTTTTGCTTCTAGAAATTTCCTGAACTGTCCGGTTGATTTTTTCTTCTCCATTTCTAAATCTTAGTTAGGCCAAAAAAAAAAAAATTGTCTGTTTAGGGTAACATGACCAAAAAAAGTAGGGTCGGTAGGTAGGTAGGGTTTTTTTTTTGTTGTTTGTTTTGTTTTTGTGTGTAAATGCTATGTTGGCTGAACATTCACTTCTTATATTTGATGAATACATGTTTCAAAACTAACGTATAAATAAAACAGAGAAAGGGAGAGAAAGAAACGCCAAATGTCTCTTTTTAGCATTTTTACCTCTTTTTTTTTTTTTTTTTTTTGAAATCAAAAAAAAGTTTTTGGGTCGGCGCCAAATCGATAGGGTCGGTCGGGTTACCCTAAACAGACAATTTTTTTTTTTTGGCCTTACCTCCTTTCAATGTATAACCAAGTAAGAGTTACCTCCCTTCTCTTCTAGGACTTTCCGGTTTTTTGTTCTTTCTTACTTTCTTCCCGTCATAGGAGCAATAGAGAGTCTCTAATACCACTGGCATTATGTGCTTGCTACATGTGAACGCTAGGCACTGAACTGGTCTTGCACTATAATTATAGGCTGTTATTGAAGGGGAGATTCATAATCTGAGGAAGGAAACAATGAATCAAGAAACTAAAACCCAGGTGCACATTTGCGGCTCCTATAGGTAGTGTGCATGCACTTTATCTTGTTCCTGCCTCTATCCATCTCTGAGGTATGGCGACCACAGACAGACCGGCACACACACTTACATCCATTTTATATATATCGTGAAGATATTTCTCTTTTGCATAGAAGTTTGATAATTACTTCTCCGTTGTATGCCAAGAGACTGCCTGATGAGAGCTTCTCACCTCGAAACCGGTAGCAGTCTTGGTTGAACAAAAAAGGACCTTTTCAGGTTCAGCACTCTATGAGAATGCCCTTAAATGCACTTCG
>NW_027126206.1:32500-34561 GCF_037325665.1 Littorina saxatilis | reverse complement strand
AGCAGTTAAGCCCGGCTTCGCCCGGGAGTAAGCGGAGCCCTGTAGCAATTTAAGACGCTCGCTATCCCATTATCATTAGCTTTACCTCCTTTGTTTGGATACAAAAAAAGAGTTATCTCCCTTACCTTCTAGAAATTTCCGGAACTGTCCAGTTAATTTTTCATTCTTCATTTCTTCCCCTCATAGGAGCAATAGCGAGTCTCTAATATCACTGGCATGATGTGCTTGCTACAGGTGAACAGTAGGCACTGAACTGGTCTTGCACCATATAGGCTGTATTCAATAAATGGGAGGTCCATAATCTGAGAAAGGAAACAATGAATCAAGAAACTAAAACCCAGGTGCACATCTGCGGCACCTAGGGAGTGTACGTGCACACTATCTTGTTCCTGCCTCTTGCCATCTCAGAGGTATGGCGACCACAGACAGACAGACACACACACACACACACACACAGACAGACAGACACTCTCTTTCTCTTCGCCCGGGAGTAAGCGGAGCCCTGTTGCAATTTAAGACGCTCGCTATCCCATTATGATTAGCTTTACCTCCTTTGTTTGGATACAAAAAAGAGTTATCTCCCTTACCTTCTAGAAATTTCCGGAACTGTCCAGTTAATTTTTCATTCTTCATTTCTTCCCCTCATAGGAGCAATAGCGAGTCTCTAATATCACTGGCATGATGTGCTTGCTACAGGTGAACAGTAGGCACTGAACTGGTCTTGTACCATATAGGCTGTATTCAATAAATGGGAGGTCCATAATCTGAGAAAGGAAACAATGAATCAAGAAACTAAAACCCAGGTGCACATCTGCGGCACCTAGGGAGTGTACGTGCACACTATCTTGTTCCTGCCTCTTGCCATCTCAGAGGTATGGCGACCACAGACAAAAAAGAGTTATCTTCCTTACCTTCTAGAAATTTCCGGAACTGTCCAGTTAATTTTTCATTCTTCATTTCTTCCCTTCATAGGAGCAATTATAGCGAGTCTCTAATATCACTGGCATGATGTGCTTGCTACAGGTGAACAGTAGGCACTGAACTGGTCTTGCACCATATAGGCTGTATTCAATAAATGGGAGGTCCATAATCTGAGAAAGGAAACAATGAATCAAGAAACTAAAACCCAGGTGCACATCTGCGGCACCTAGGGAGTGTACGTGCACACTATCTTGTTCCTGCCTCTTGCCATCTCAGAGGTATGGCGACCACAGACAAAAAAGAGTTATCTCCCTTACCTTCTAGAAATTTCCGGAACTGTCCAGTTAATTTTTCATTCTTCATTACTTCCCCTCATAGGAGCAATAGCGAGTCTCTAATATCACTGGCATGATGTGCTTGCTACAAGTGAACAGTATGCACTGAACTGGTCTTGCACCATATAGGCTGTATTCAATAAATGGGAGGTCCATAATCTGAGAAAGGAAACAATGAATCAAGAAACTAAAACCCAGGTGCACATCTGCGGCACCTAGGGAGTGTACGTGCACACTATCTTGTTCCTGCCTCTTGCCATCTCAGAGGTATGGCGACCACAGACAGACACACACACAGACAGACACTCTCTTTTATTTATATGTATAGATAACGGTTTTATTACCGTTTAACCTTTGCCGTGCTTCCTGGGTTCACCTGTACCCAGAGACACACTAAAATCATTGTAACTCTGGAACCATTAAAGGTATCGTTTTGAAATTTTAAGTATCTCTCACACACCTAATTTGCTCTCTGTCTGCAAATTTTTAGTGTGTACATGACAAAACATAAAAATTAATTGATTATGATAATTTACATATACACTACCGATGGCGCGGGTTCACACAAACCCATACTTTTAAAGAGTAGTAGTGATTGTAACTATGCCTCTGCCGACGGCGCGGGTTCTGCTACACCCATAATTACCAAAGCGGCGGAACAGTGTCTGTCTGCCTGTTTGTCTCCAAGAGACTGTCTGTCTCTCTGTCTGTCTGTCCGTATCTCTCTGTCTGTATGTCTGTTGTCAGTTGCTCTGTCTGTCTGTCTGTCTGTCTGTCTGTCTATCTGTCTAATCTGTCTATCCGT
>NW_027126206.1:17500-27500 GCF_037325665.1 Littorina saxatilis | reverse complement strand
ATAATCTGAGAAAGGAAACAATGAATCAAGAAACTAAAACCCAGGTGCACATCTGCGGCACCTAGGGAGTGTACGTGCACACTATCTTGTTCCTGCCTCTTGCCATCTCAGAGGTATGGCGACCACAGACAGACACACACACACACACACACACACAGACAGACAGACACTCTCTTTCTCTTCGCCCGGGAGTAAGCGGAGCCCTGTTGCAATTTAAGACGCTCGCTATCCCATTATGATTAGCTTTACCTCCTTTGTTTGGATACAAAAAAGAGTTATCTCCCTTACCTTCTAGAAATTTCCGGAACTGTCCAGTTAATTTTTCATTCTTCATTTCTTCCCCTCATAGGAGCAATAGCGAGTCTCTAATATCACTGGCATGATGTGCTTGCTACAGGTGAACAGTAGGCACTGAACTGGTCTTGTACCATATAGGCTGTATTCAATAAATGGGAGGTCCATAATCTGAGAAAGGAAACAATGAATCAAGAAACTAAAACCCAGGTGCACATCTGCGGCACCTAGGGAGTGTACGTGCACACTATCTTGTTCCTGCCTCTTGCCATCTCAGAGGTATGGCGACCACAGACAAAAAAGAGTTATCTTCCTTACCTTCTAGAAATTTCCGGAACTGTCCAGTTAATTTTTCATTCTTCATTTCTTCCCTTCATAGGAGCAATTATAGCGAGTCTCTAATATCACTGGCATGATGTGCTTGCTACAGGTGAACAGTAGGCACTGAACTGGTCTTGCACCATATAGGCTGTATTCAATAAATGGGAGGTCCATAATCTGAGAAAGGAAACAATGAATCAAGAAACTAAAACCCAGGTGCACATCTGCGGCACCTAGGGAGTGTACGTGCACACTATCTTGTTCCTGCCTCTTGCCATCTCAGAGGTATGGCGACCACAGACAAAAAAGAGTTATCTCCCTTACCTTCTAGAAATTTCCGGAACTGTCCAGTTAATTTTTCATTCTTCATTTCTTCCCCTCATAGGAGCAATAGCGAGTCTCTAATATCACTGGCATGATGTGCTTGCTACAAGTGAACAGTATGCACTGAACTGGTCTTGCACCATATAGGCTGTATTCAATAAATGGGAGGTCCATAATCTGAGAAAGGAAACAATGAATCAAGAAACTAAAACCCAGGTGCACATCTGCGGCACCTAGGGAGTGTACGTGCACACTATCTTGTTCCTGCCTCTTGCCATCTCAGAGGTATGGCGACCACAGACAGACACACACACAGACAGACACTCTCTTTTATTTATATGTATAGATAACGGTTTTATTACCGTTTAACCTTTGCCGTGCTTCCTGGGTTCACCTGTACCCAGAGACACACTAAAATCATTGTAACTCTGGAACCATTAAAGGTATCGTTTTGAAATTTTAAGTATCTCTCACACACCTAATTTGCTCTCTGTCTGCAAATTTTTAGTGTGTACATGACAAAACATAAAAATTAATTGATTATGATAATTTACATATACACTACCGATGGCGCGGGTTCACACAAACCCATACTTTTAAAGAGTAGTAGTGATTGTAACTATGCCTCTGCCGACGGCGCGGGTTCTGCTACACCCATAATTACCAAAGCGGCGGAACAGTGTCTGTCTGCCTGTTTGTCTCCAAGAGACTGTCTGTCTCTCTGTCTGTCTGTCCGTATCTCTCTGTCTGTATGTCTGTTGTCAGTTGCTCTGTCTGTCTGTCTGTCTGTCTGTCTGTCTGTCTGTCTATCTGTCTATCCGTCTATCCGTCTATCTGACTGTCTGTCTATCTGACTGTCTGTCTATCTGACTGTCTGTCTCTGTCTCTCTCTGTCTCTGTCTCTCTCTCTGTCTCTCTCTCTCTGTCTCTCTCTCTGTCTCTTAGTCTCTCTCTCTTAGTCTCTCTCTCTCTCTTTCTTAGTCTCTCTCTCTCTCTCTTTCTTAGTCTCTCTCTCTCTCTTAGTCTCTCTCTCTCTTTCTTAGTCTCTCTCTCTCTCTTTCTTAGTCTCTCTCTCTCTTTCTTAGTCTCTCTCTCTCTTTCTTAGTCTCTCTCTCTCTCTCTTTCTTAGTCTCTCTCTCTCTCTTTCTTAGTCTCTCTCTCTCTCTTTCTAGTCTCTCTCTCTCTCTTTCTTAGTCTCTCTCTCTCTCTTTCTTAGTCTCTCTCTCTCTCTTTCTTAGTCTCTCTCTCTCTCTCTTTCTTAGTCTCTCTCTCTCTCTTTCTTAGTCTCTCTCTCTCTCTCTTGCTTAGTCTCTCTCTCTTTCTTAGTCTCTCTCTCTCTCTTTCTTAGTCTCTCTCTCTCTTAGTTTCTATCTCTCTCTCTTAGTCTCTCTCTCTCTTTCTTAGTCTCTCTCTCTCTCTCTCTCTCTTAGTCTCTCTCTCTTTCTTAGTTTCTCTCTCTTTCTTGGTCTCTCTCTCTCTCTCTTTCTTAGTCTCTCTCTCTCTTTCTTAGTCTCTCTCTCTCTTTCTTAGTCTCTCTCTCTCTTTCTTAGTCTCTCTCTCTCTCTCTTTCTTAGTCTCTCTCTCTCTCTTTCTTAGTCCTCTCTCTCTCTCTCTTTCTTAGTCTCTCTCTCTCTTTCTTTGTCTCTCTCTCTCTCTCTTTGTTAGTCTCTCTCTCTCTTTCTTAGTCTCTCTCTCTCTCTCTTTCTTAGTCTCTCTCTCTCTTAGTTTCTCTCTCTCTCTCTTAGTCTCTCTCTCACTCTCTTTCTTAGTCTCTCTCTCGAGGTATTGCACCTCGGTTCGACCGAAGCTAAGTTAAGAATAAATTCCTGTTGTGCAGCGGGTTGAAGTATTCCCTCATACCTCGGAGATATACCTTCACTCGCTCGCAGCGACGTCACGTGACGGAAAGAATGTTATCACACCATTGAAATGACATTCTCTCCGTCCCCTATAGGCGACGAAATAGGTCAAATTTTGTGCACTTTTTAGTGGAAAATGCTTCGACGCCGGAGCGGGTACTGGACCCAGTGCCGTTCTAGTGCAAGTGCACTACAAAGGCACTGCACCCAGTGCCGATAAGCGACAGCATTCTTTCCACCATCTAAAATGTCACGTGACGTTGCTGCGAGCGAGTGAAGGTATATCTCCGAGGTGCAATGGGTGCTCTCTCTCTCTTTCTTAGTCTCTCTCTCTCTCTCTCTTTCTTAGTCTCTCTCTCTCTCTTTCTTAGTCTCTCTCTCTCTTTATTTGTCTCTCTCTTTCTATCTTTCTTAGTCTCTCTCTCTCTCTTTCTTAGTCTCTCTCTCTCTTTCTTAGTCTCTCTCTCACTTTCTTAGTCTCTCTCTCTCTTTCTTAGTCTCTCTCTCTTTCTTAGTCTCTCTCTCTCTCTCTTTCTTAGTCTTTCTCTCTCTCTTTCTTAGTCTCTCTCTCTTTCTTAGTCTCCCTCTCTCTCTTTCTTAGTCTCTCTCTCTTTCTTAGTCTCTCTCTCTCTTTCTTAGTCTCTCTCTCTCTCTCTCTTTGTCTCTCTCTCTTTCTTAGTCTCTCTCTCTCTCTTTCTTAGTTTCTATCTCTCTCTCTTTCTTAGTCTCTCTCTCTCTCTCTCTTTCTTAGTCTCTCTTTCTCTCTCTCTCTCTTAGTCTCTCCGTCTCTCTCAGTCTCTCCCTCCCCCTCTCCCTCTCCCTCCCCCTCTCCCTCCCCCTCTCCCTCCACTGCAAGAGGTCGGTGAAGGGAGAAACTCGATGCACCCACTGAAGTAGCGCTGTGGGTTTCCCTGAACCCACCCTGTCGTTAGAGAAATAAACGGTAAAAACCCTCTTTCAAATGTATGGGTTCAGACAAACCCGCATCGTCGTTAGAGGAATAAACGGTAAAAAAAACCTTTCAAATGTATGGGTTCAGACAAACCCGCATCGTCGGGCGTGTGTAGTCAAAAGCGGCATCCGGCAAAGGTTAATTCGAATAAAACAAATTTCGAAGCGACCCCGCGAATTAGACAGAACAGCCGCAATGGGAACTGGAGCGCTCCTACCTGATTATGCCTGTCAGTCAAAGAATTCTCGTGACCTGGGTCAGCCAATCAGAGTAATACTCCTGACGTGATGAATATTCACAGATCAAATGCGTTTGACACACAACAATCTCACAAGATAAACCATGTTGAACATGCGTTTCGGTTGCTTAAGCGTTCGCCCAGATTTAAAAAGGATGCTAATGGAATCTGTTGCCACTTTGCGTTACTTCCGTCCAGCAGCCTCATAATCCATGAAATTAGATATGATGTTTGTACATCTTTGGCATTAATCATTTTCAGACCTCCATGATTTGTCTCTTGGCACATTACTTTTCTATTAACTTTTTCATAAGCTCTTTTGTTTGAATATTTTTTCTTCCAGATAAATCGGAATAGAGATGAATTTAGCTTATTGAGGAAGTTTTCTGTGGCACATAGAGATTGCAGTACGTAAGTAAACTGTGACAACATTAATGTTTTGACTATACACATTTTCCCCATTATACTTAGGTTTCTTTTCGACCATGTTGCTATTAATGAATTTACTTTATGTAGTTTAGGTTCCCAGTTTTCTTCTAGGTTGGAGGCTGGGACAGAGTTGTTGAAATGAATTCCTAAGATTTTGATTTGTTTTTTCCAAATAATATTACATGGTCGGTCAGCAGAAAATGTATTTGTACCAAGCCACATTGCTTCTGTCTTTTGATCATTCATTGCTAACCCTGAAAAATTTGAAAACTGAGTTATAAGATGTAATACGTTTCTTAGGTCTTTCTCATCTTGTAGGAAGAAACTAATGTCGTCAGCATACATAAGTAGTTTAAGAATTTCACCATGTCTATCAGAATTCCTTGGCAGTTTAATCCCTTTAACATCTTGATCTGCACGGATTTTGATTGCTAACACTTCGAGGGCCAGAACAAAGGCTAATGGCGAAAATGGACATCCTTGTCTTAATCCAGCATCACAATCATGGGAATGGACTCGAGATCCATCCCATGTAATTAATACTACTCTCTGTATTTTTTGTTAAAGTATCGACCCACCTAATAAAATAATTACCAAATCCGAACTTTTGGAACGCCCAGAGCATATATTCTTTAGAAATCGTGTCAAAAGCAGCTCTGTAATCTAGCGCCATTAAAATACCTGGTTGATTACTGTTATTCATATATTCAATGACGTCATCGATCATTCTAATAACAGTGCTGGAATTTCTTTTTTTTAAAACCCAACTTGATCTTCACTTATTAAGCAATTGATGACTTGATTTAATCTGTTTGCAAGGCATTTCGCTAATAGTTTATAGTCGGTGTTTGTTACAGATATAGGACGCCAGTTATTTAGGTGCTCTCGTTTCAACCCCTTTCCTTTGTGTATCACTGTGATTGCTGCTCGCTTCTGGGATACAGATAGTTCCCCTTTTTCAAAGGCTGACCAAAAAGAGGATAATAACATTTTGTTTATACTACTCCAAAAGAACTTTATGAAATTGGTTGTTATTCCATCCAATCCTGGAGCAGAATTACTTCGCATTCCCTTAAGTGCAATAAGGAGTTCTTTTTCTGTAATTTCTTGATCAATACTGCCCTTTTGCTCCTCTGATAATTTTTGAATGTCAGTATTTAAAAAAATCGTCCCCAAGAAAGTTATTAAAATTGATGTTTTTAGTGTATCTGTTTGTAAAGAAGCGGGTTTGTTCCTTTAATATTTCAGACTGACTTGTAATAAATTCATTCTCTGTTATTTCTATTCTATCTAGTATCTTATTTTTTGCGTGAGCTTTCTTTAAGTTTAGGAAATAACGCGTGTTTTTCTCACCCTCCTCAATTAATTTTATCCTAGATCTAATTTGTGCCCCTTTAGCTTCTTGTATTGTAAATAATTCTAACTCATGCTTGATGTGCTCTCGCTTAGTCACCAATCTGGCGTTACTGGGGTCCAGAGCCAAAAGTCTGTCTGTTTCATTTAACTGCTGTTGTAAAAGGGTGTGTTTGTTTATACTGAGAGTTTTCTTTTCTCTAGAATACGATATACACATCTCTCTTATTTTTATTTTACATATATCCCATCTTATTTGTGCATCTTCATTACTTGATTCTTCTTCATATTTTTTAAGAAATATATTGATGTTGTCAACTAATGCTTTATCGTGCAGTAGGCTATCATTAAACTTCCAGTATGATGGACCACGCAACACGTGCGTTACTTTGTAGGTCAAGATGACCTGTCGGTGATCTGAATGAGCCACTGACTGTATAATACAATCGCTGGCGTGGTCGACCACTCCACTAGAGGCTAAAATGTAATCAAGTCTTCTTGCTATAAATGGGTTCTTGCGACTCCACGTAGCTGATAAGGACGCAGTTTCTAAACCTCCCTGATAAAATGTATTCGTATTCACACACACACACACACACACGCACGCACGCACGCACGCACGCACGCACGCACGCACGCATGCACACACACACACACACACACACACATACACATACACATACACATACACATACACACACACACACCACAGAAAAGGCAATTATGAAGGCAGAGTGAAGGTGTTCCGAGTAACACTAAACGTACCGTTCAGGTGTTGACTGAGTAGACTTGACACGCTGTCAATACGCGCGATGGTCTGGGTATCTTGCTTCACGAGATGCTTGGAGACGTTACTGATCATGACATTGGCTTCATCCAGATGTCCCTTCAATTGTCCGTTCTCTGCTTTCAGCTCCATCACTGATCCTTTCAGTTGCTGGTTCTCCGCCTTCAGCTCCATCACTGATCCTTTCAGTAGCTGGCTCCCCGCCTCCAGTAACGTCAGACGAGACTTGACGTCATCAACGACGACAGTGGAGCTGACGTCAGTACTGTTGCCATGAAGACAGGCTACAGACGCGGAGCTGTGAGGAACGTGACAGGTGTAGGACCCTCCCGACACAGGGTTGTCCAGCAGCAGCAGGAACTGTCCCTCCTTGTACTGGGAGCTGGATACGGACTGACCGGAGGGCGTCTGAGGACAGCGAGAATAATGTTAGTATATTATGTTTGTTTGTTTGTTTGTTTTGCTTAACGCCCAGCCGACCACGAAGGGCCATATCAGGGCGGTGCTGCTTTGACATATAACGTGCGCCACACACAAGACAGAAGTCGCAGCACAGGCTTCATGTCTCACCCAGTCACATTATTCTGACACCGGACCAACCAGTCCTAGCACTAACCCCATAATGCCAGACGCCAGGTGGAGCAGCCACTAGATTGCCAATTTTAAAGTCTTAGGTATGACCCGGCCGGGGTTCGAACCCACGACCTCCCGATCACGGGGCGGACGCCTAACCACAAGGCCAACCGTGCCGGTAGTAGTATATTATGTTGTTGGAATTTATATGCCTGATATAATACAAGATTTATTTCTATTTCAATATCAGGTCAGGTTTAGTTGCACGTGTAAATCACAATGCTACAAGGTTATGCACATGCGCATTGTACGGATTCTCCAATTTGTAATTATCTCGTCATGTTAAGCAAGAAAAATCTCTAAAACATTAAACATATGGTGTGATATCTGCATAATGAATGTTGAAAAGAAAAAAACAACATGTTGAGGTGCGACAGTAAGAGAAGTATGCTACAATGGAGTAGTACCTGGCAAAGGCCGTTATTTAGTGAGGATCGTTGTTTCAAGGAGGGTGTGTGCAAGCAGACTGACACCACGCTTTACTGTGCTTTTCTATTTTTTTCTATTTTTGGTTCATCATTAGTACTGGTGAATGTTTCGTGTTGTCTGTGATTTAGTGTTTATATGAAATAACCTTTCATGTTTGCTAATATTACACAAACAAACAAACAAACAAATTACAAACAAACACCACTTGTTGTTGACAAAGAGTGTACATCACTGCTGATCAACGGCAGTTACAAGATTGCCTTTCCAAACATTAACAGAGAGCAAAATAATATGCACACTACATGCCAGACACACTCCGAATCAAATTACAACATATGAAGAACTCAATCCTGATCAGCGGCAGTTACAAGATAAATCCATAAAGATAAATTCATTAAGACAAATCCGTTAAGATAAATCCGTTAAGATAATGCCGTTAAGATAATGCCGTTAAGATATGTCGGCTGTGAAAATAAAACTCACGGTCCACTCTAGGGTGAAGGGCGGGGTGTCATGGTAGGTGAATGTACCACAGGCGAGCACCACGTGCCATTGTTGTGTGGAGTTACTGAACACAGCCACCGCCATCTGGGACGCGTGCAGCTGACCGTCTCTTATCATCAGTCCTTCTGCCAAGTGTAGTCAACAACAAAGCAATGGGATTTTTACGAAACAAATACTCGTATCACGTGAAATTGTAGAATCCCCTTTCTCAACATAAAGATGGAACATTGTCATCAGTCGTTTGGGAATTGTGTCACGATTTAGTGACATGGATCGGGAAAATGTCACTATGTGGGGTGCCTTTCTCGAATTACGACAGAAAGCGCCTGTGCGTGAGTCTGGGCTACGGCAGATTTTGGCTGACAATGCATGGCGAGCACGGGAATTTCGTGATGCAAGAGTTCCACGTGCGTGATTTTGCTTGCTTGGCGAAATCGACTGTGGCAAATTGTTTACGGTACACGTGGAGTCACGTGAGTGTTTCAAGGTTGTCTGGTAAAGACATGAAACGGGAGACTTGACAATCAACGGCAAGAGAGGAGGGTCGGTGTCTTCGTCCTAAGAGTTTGATGGTTTTCAACACGTTTAGATTCTTCACTTTATATCTACGTGCCGTTCTGCTCGCACAGTAGGGCTTTTAATGAACTTCAAGAAGAGACCACCTTTTCACTGTTACATGTTCGCTGAGGACGAGTCGTCAGGTTTTCTTCGCTGTGCGGGGAAATAATTTCCACCGCATAAGGATTCAGCGCAAGAGGGGGGATGGCGGTATTTTTGTTGACGAACAAAAGCCATTCATAAGGAAGCGGATTCGCTTAAAAGAGAGCTACCTACATACATAGGCTGTTGAGGTAATAAATCGTTATTTAACGCTATTGACGAGTCTGTGTTTGTAGAATGAAATACTCTCTGCTGTTCTTTCCAGGTTAGCGCATAATTTGCTCTTTGTGACGCTAAAATACTAATCTGTATATGGTTTTTGCAGATATGGAGAGAAGGAAGGAAAATAGCTGATTTGTTGTTGTAAAAGTTCGTTTGTGCAGGCCCACGTGCTCGATGAAATATGTAAAGATGACATGTTTAAAGGTGGAGTGTGAGGGGTAGCGTGGCATGTTTAGTGCACCGATGCGTTTTGTTGCATCCTTCCTATTCCTACGTTCTACGTTCTTCTACGTACTACGTCGATGCTGTAACCTGCTAACCTGGTGTACTGGTGGTTGCTGTCGCTGTCGTCATCCTACCATACTACACGTCTATCTTCTGGTAGACTACGGGGAGGATCGTCAGCGACTGAGTGAGACGCCTGATGTCTCCACTGTTCACTGCTTCGTTGCCACGCCAGCCGGCACTACATTCAACGGAGCAGTTGTGGAGACTATAGACTAATCACGGGTCGCCCACTCGGTGGCAAAAAGCTAAGTGCACCATGTCTTTGCACCCTGTTTACCACCGTTGTCATCTTTTATATTAGTGATTTCATTTGAGTGGTGACAACGTGGGGTATGTGACACCAGCATTAACCAGCACTTTACAGATCAGCTAACTTTCCTAGCTATACACGGGATCAGCGTGTTATTATCATTTTCTAAACTTTAACTGGCATTTTTTGTCAGTGACACCTTTATTTACGTTTTGAACGTAAACAAAACATCTTTTGGAGTGAAGTCTCGAGGGAGGTGGCGTGATAATATATATATATATATATATAAACAGGCGTCGGAAACTTATACTTTTGTTGATTCTATCTATTTGTATGACTGCGAGAGTGGATCGTGGTGTGGTTAGTTAGTTAGAAGTAACTAACCGTTCATAATCACCTCAGGTGATATACTGAAACGTGAAATTGTAGAATCCCCCTTTCTCAACATAAAGATGGA
>NW_027126206.1:0-12500 GCF_037325665.1 Littorina saxatilis | reverse complement strand
TGATTGCACCATACTGCCATATATTGTTTGTATGCTAGCTGTATAGTTTACTGGATTGCACCATACTGCCATATATTGTTTGTATGCTAGCTGTATAGTTTACTGGATTCCACCATACTGCCATATATTGTTTGTATGCTAGCTGTATAGTTTACTGGATTGCACCATACTGCCATATATTGTTTGTATGCTAGCTGTATAGTTTACTGGATTGCACCATACTGCCATATATTGTTTGTATGCTAGCTGTATAGTTTACCTGATTGCACCATACTGCCATATATTGTTTGTATGCTAGCTGTATAGTTTACTGGATTGCACCATACTGCCATATATTGTTTGTATGCTAGCTGTATAGTTTACTGGATTGCACCATACTGCCATATATTGTTTGTATGCTAGCTGTATAGTTTACTGGATTGCACCATACTGCCATATATTGTTTGTATGCTAGCTGTATAGTTTACTGGATTGCACCATACTGCCATATATTGTTTGTATGCTAGCTGTATAGTTTACTGGATTGCACCATACTGCCATATATTGTTTGTATGCTAGCTGTATAGTTTACTGGATTGCACCATACTGCCATATATTGTTTGTATGCTAGCTGTATAGTTTACTGGATTGCACCATACTGCCATATATTGTTTGTATGCTAGCTGTATAGTTTACTGGATTGCACCATACTGCCATATATTGTTTGTATGCTAGCTGTATAGTTTACTGGATTGCACCATACTGCCATATATTGTTTGTATGCTAGCTGTATAGTTTACTGGATTGCACCATACTGCCATATATTGTTTGTATGCTAGCTGTATAGTTTACCTGACTGCACCATACTGCCATATATTGTGTTACTATCACTGCCTTTTGTATTATCTGATTTACATACCTAACCGTTTCCGACAGAGATTTTTCTATTGAATTACATGTTGGACGTTCGTCAGAGAAACATAAGCGGGTGCTGGTGCAACTGTACTTGCTGCAAAAAGCCATGTATTCTTTTTGTTCTTCTTCTTTTTTTTTTTTTTACCTCATAAGGAGCGGTACACTTTTCGATTCGGCCCTGACCACGGTTAAGAGATAACAGCTATATTTCTTTTTGTTTCTGGCTTTTGAATACAGGCAGATCACGAGTGACGTAAACATATTAGTTTATAACTTATAACATTGTAGGAAAAAAAGAGACCGATGAGTGTACGGTTAAATGGAACTTTGAAACTTATCTATCAGTGCTGGCGTTATTCAACTGTGTGTGTGTGTGTGTGTGTGTGTGTGTGTGTGTGTGTGTGTGTGTATGTATGTGTGTGTGTATGTGTGTGTGTGTTTGTTTGTGTGTGTGTGTGTGTGTGTATGTGTTTGTGTGAGTGTGTGTGTGTTTGTCTTTGTGTGTGTTTGTGTGTTTGTACGTGTGCATGTGTGTTTGTGTGAGGAAAACTTTACCGAGTTTGGGGACAACTGCACTTGCTGATTAATGCCTTTCTTTTAACCTCAAGGTAATGGGCAACATTTGTGAATCGGCCCAAAGCACGGTTCAGAGATAACAGGTATTTTCTGTTGTCAAGCTGGTGGGTGATATGGCTGATCAAGAGTGACGTAAATTTGTACTTTCACTTGAAATCTCGGACTGTTTTCTAACAGCGCTTGGCCTAAAAAGAGAGAGAGATTTACCTAACATCGATATCAGGAACCGACACGTTTTGCCTGTAGTTTGACAACTGTCACCATGAGCATCATGGGCATGCTGTGAACAGGACAATTAAGACACACCTCAACACTCAAAATGTGTCAACTTGGGTTGTCTGAATCCTCCGTTGAAAGCCCCTACACATTATGTGTAAATTCAAAACATAAACGAGTACTCACCTGAGTCGAAGTTTGTGTAGAATTCCACGATGTAGTTTACATGAACGGAGGGATATGTGAGATGCGCACACCGCCGGAAACACGCCATTTTTCACAGCACAGGTCATCTGATATAACCATATCAGATGATCTGAATTTTCTTTAAGCAACCAAAAATGTTTTAGTTGCATTTACATTTGATAAATTAGCTTATTAAGTTATTTCCTTTTAATGGAGAGGGTGAAACTGAAGGGTGGGCACATTTTCCTCCGTTCCTGTAAACTACATCGTGGAATTCTACACAAACTTCGACTCAGGTGAGTACTCGTTTATGTTTTGAATTCCACTTCTCGTAGTTTACCGAAACTACGTGATTTGTGAGATTTTAAAGTTGGTTGATTAAAGATTATAATTCAAACAAAGGAATAATCAAAGTCACACTAAAGTGAAATGTCAAACATTTATTCTCAAAGGACAACATGAGAATAGTGAACACCTGTCTTGGCTTTTACACCAAACATACATTGTTTGAAACAACCATGTATTACAAAAAATAAGTGATGCATTTATTCTCCATTCATTATGGGAATTGCAATTTCTTCATAACCAAAGAAACAATAAACACTACAACACATTTGAAAACAATGGATCAATTGGCCACAAAACCATTTTCATTTTCTCTTACATGGAGCCAGGGAGATAAATAGAGAATACTACATGGCTTGCTGTGTCGTACCAGATTTACACGAGTTGTTTTTTTAAATAGTGAACTGCGAGCGAAAGCGAGCTGTTCACTATTTGAAAAAGCAACGAGTGTAAATCTGGTACGACACAGCAAGCCATGTAGTATTCTGTTTATCCTACATCATATACTTCTGTGCCAGATCTAACTAAAAGTCACCGACAGCGCTATTACCTTTGGATCAACCCGCTTTAAAACTTCAAACCACTTTACTCAATTTGACATTCATTCCTCCGCCATGACACACACTCTCAAACTAGGACAAAGTAGTTCGCCTTTGTTAACACTGTTAAGTTTAATATTGAACATTGATGAAATAAATTCGAATAACGAAATCATGGTCACTTCAAAATATACCAGATAAAAGAAAAGCAGTGGCCACAGGATAAAAGAAACCAAAAGGAACAACAACAGCAAAGCATATCCTTCCGCGATAGGATGACAGTCAAGTCGGAGCCAGGCGAGTCGACAGCTTTCAGATGCTGAGATGGTCACTTCTCGGTTTGGTGACTGCACAAATATTGGTTGATGTTGATGGTACCAACGTGCACAGGCCCTGCAAACAGTGTTGTTAGCGTTTGCTGGGATGTGATTGTGGCAGTGGCAGTGGAGACGGCTGGAGTTGAAGTGGCCGATGCGGGCGAAACCAATGTGTCGTCTGCCGACAGCTCCGAGACCGGTGCAGTGCCGTTTAGCATCAGACTGAAGCCACGGTGTTCCTCTTGGGAAAAGCTGCTGTAAGCTTAATTGTTAATACTCTGGACGTTTTTGTGCCCAGATAGCTGCATTATTTTGGTCGGAGGAACGTTATTCTCGGAAAGTTTTTGCACTAGGAACTTGCGCGCAGAGTGGTTGGTGTACCTCGGGTTGATGATCCCAGCTTTTCTGCACATGTTTTTCATGGTTGCCGACAACTTGTTGACGCCGACAGGTTGGCGCTTGAACCATGAAAATTCTTCAGATGCAACTTTTGTGTTTGTTGCACAATAGAAGGGGGAACTTGTCTCGGAGTAACCTTTTGGTCGGAGAGCTGCGTATGTTTTGTGAACTGCGACAGGGCAGCGCTCATCGTTCGCCCAAGCTTTCGGACAGACACACGCACAGACTTTGGATTGTCGCCCTGGCATGTTTTGGATTGTCTTTCGCAAAATTGGAGATATTCTCTGCCATTACTGTCTTCATGCAAGGACACGTCTCCCCACTGCATGTGCCTGTGATGAGTCACGCTGCGCAGACCAAAGTTGACTGTGTTTTGCCACCACAGAGTATTCAGGAATTGCTTCTGGATCTGCGACTCCGAGCTGTTTTGTCTGCCACAGCTTGTCAACATCTTCATCTTTCAGCGGTTGAGCCCTGTTAGGTAAGTTGCCACAACCTTCCTGTTTCACAATCTTCTGCTTTGTCTTCACGACTTCTCTCAGTTGTGCAAATTCGGGGCCGTCTATAACGGATGCACAGTAGATCTACTTTTTAGACTTCAACTGTCGATGGATGCTGCTGAGAAGGCCCCTCAGCGTGGATGGTTCATACTCGTTGCCATCCGGTTTTTTCAAAATCATGAAAAAAGAGCAGAGAATTTTGCATAGTTCTTGTGGTTGGATGGTGCTAATGTTTTTTTTGTCCCCGTGTTTCGCCATCAACGTCGATAGGCGACGTATATCGTAAACCGTTTTTCGGAGAGTGTTCTTGTTCTTGTTTGTCTGAACGAATGAGTCTATTGGAGAAAAATCATAAATCATGGATGACTCACTTTTTTCTTCATCGACTTCATCATTCGCGTCATCACCAAACATGTCTTCGAACAGCTCATGCCTCATCACTCAAAAATTCTTTCAGTGTTGACAAATCGGTTTTCGTGGCAGTTGCCATTTTGTTGCAAAAGTAGTTCTTAATGAATATGTAATTACTAATTTACATAGCTTGACCTTCCGGTTGATCCCATGTACTACTAATTTTTACATAGCTTGATCTTCCGGTTGACCTCATTTACATGATATGTACACACGTGTGATTTGAACGATTTTTATCTCACGGGTATCTCTCTCACGTATGTAGGATAATTGTCTCTAGATCTCCATTTGTTAGCTCCCTTGTCTTGAATTTTTAACTTTTCTAATGCAAATTATTAGAATGTAATCAAAGTTCGATTGCTCATACGACTTCCGGCCACCACAGCAGCCCCTCCAAAAAAACAAATTATCAGATTACTGAGCTGGAAGTTTTTTTATTTTCCAACTTTCGCATAATAGTTTAAGTTAGTGTTTGATTTATCTTTACTTTCCAGTGGTTTGTTATAGAACTTCTTGAAAGTGGATACATTTGACCAGCCTGCTACTTTCAAAATATCTTGAACAGCAACACCCGACTTGAACATTGCTGAAGATGATGCGCCCCGAAAGCTGTGGGGTGCAACATTTGTAATTCCTGCGCGTATGAGTACAGTTTTTAGCCACCTAGCTATGGTGTCTTTCGCCGCTGGTCCATGTGGCTGTTGGTAACACAAAAGTAACTGGTCAGTCTCATCACTCTCACATCTGAATTCTACAGTACTATTAATGTACTGTCGAAGACAAGTCACCACACACAAAGTTTTGTCTTCTGTATAAAACGGTAACTGCAAAGGTTTGGGATGAAAACCAGGTCTAGACTTCTTCAACTTTTCAGTTATGTAAATTGTACATCCATCATCATGAAAACAAATATTTCTCAACCTGATCAAATGAATTGTCTGCACTCTGTGGGCAGTAATTAACAACAACAAGGAACACAATTTTAAAGTCAAATCCTTCAATGAAAGTTCAGAATTTTCACCCATGTTTCTGAAAAACTGCAAAACTTTGTCTACATCCCAAGTTTCATTGTATCTTGGTTGTGGTGTACGCAGTTCAAAGATTCCCTTTAGAAATCGAATTACTAAAGGGTGACATCCTACTGTTTTATTGTCTGGTAGAATAACCACTGCAGATAGTGCACTCCTTGCAGTGTTTATAGCACTGTATCCTAAGCCATCTTCATACAGCTTAGTCAAGAACTGTAACACCTCATCTATAGTCGGACGAAGGGGATCACACTGGCACTGCACACAAAACTTGCTCCATCTGCTGAGGTAGGAGGCATACTGCTGTCTGGTTGAAGGTCGCCACGATGCCCAGATAACTTGGAAAGTCTCACCTTGAACTCCTCTTGCTTCGAGGGATTTCCTGATAAGCGACAAGCCAGAAGTTGCAGAGTCCTGTGGAGCGGATGCACATCTTGCGTATGTGGTAGATGGATGGTAAGCTTTCCCTTTGGAAGAAGAACAGGACCGACATAGGTTTTTATAAGTTGATGAATGATACCAGTGCACAATAAAACAGACCGATGAGTGCCCTGCAAATGATTTATAGGATAGGGTTAAATATAAATTATTTATCAGCGTTTGCATGGTTCAACTGAGTGTGTGTGTGTGTGTGTGCGAGTGTGTGTGTGTGTGTGTGTGTGTGTGTGTGTGTGTGTGTGTGTGTCTGTCTGTTAAAGTATGCAAATGTATGTGTGTGTGTGCACGTATGTGCGTGCTTATGTTAACATGTTTGTGTTTAAAACCCAGGGACAGATAAACAATTAACTCACACATACCCCCCCCCCCCCTCTCGGTGCACTGTCATCAACACTATTTTTGACGAACGAAAAGTTCACATACTTCACCGTCCCCGACAAAGTTGTTCTCATTGAATCGCATTTTGAACGTTCCTCAGGCAAACACAAGCGTGTGCTGGTGCAACTGTACTTGCTGTCATGTATTCTATTTTGTTCTTCTTCTTTTTTTTTTTCTTTTTTTTTACCTCACAAGGAACGGTACACTTTTCAAATCGGCCCTGACCACGGTTAAGAGATAACAGCTATATTTCTTTTTGTTTCTGGCTGGTGGGTGATGGCTGATCACGAGTGACGTAAACCAATGAGTGTATAACTAATAACAGTGCAGGACAACAAGAGACCGATGAGTGACCTGTATCTAATTTTCAGAAATACGGTTAAGTGGAACTTTGAAACTTACCTATCAGTGTTGGCGTTATTCAACGCACACAGACACACACACACACACACACACACACACACACACACACACACACACACACACACACACACACACACACACACACACACACACACACACACACACACACACACACGCGCGCGCACGCAGACACAAACACACACACACACACACACACACACACAGACACACACAGACACACACAGACACACAGACACACACACAGACACACACACACACACACACACACACACACACACACACACACACACACACGCAGACAAAAGAGTGCACAAGGTCGCCTTTGTACAGACACACACACACACACACAAAACTCTGAGCCGATCTGTGGCAAGAACAAAAGTATCGTGTACGGCGAAAGAGCATTTGAGTTTACCTTTGCATGCGATTTCTGGCAAGGAGAAGGCGTGAGTCCAAAGTCCAGAAACTCATCTTTCCTATTTGTTTGTTTTTATTCTTGAAGTTTGAACGAAAGCAGTCTATTTGTTTTATTGACTTCTGCTGACGTTATTGATAAGACATACTCAGGGCATACGTACCGGTGTCCTCGCCTTTAAGCTATCACTTTATCTTCTTTTACTTGTGACGACAGTCTTGTTAGCTCAAGTGAGATAAAGTGTCTCCGAATGTGTCAATGTCATTCGCTGTTCGTTGTTTATGTTTGTTTCAGTTTGATCGTTTTTTCATGTCTGCATTTGCGCAGTTTTACAAAGAGAATAGATACGTTATCTACCACACAATGCACATGAACTACAGAGCAGTATTTGGTTATATCGTAATCCAGGCTTTTCCTTGTTATTCGAAAGAGTGTGTGTGTGTGTGTGTGTGTGTGTGTGTGTGTGTGTGTGTGTGTGTGTGTGTGTGTCTGCGTGCGTGTGTGTGTGTGTTTGTGTGTGTGTGTGTGTGTGTGTGTGTGTGTTTGTGTCTGGGTGCGTGTGTGTGTGTGTGTGTGTGTGTCTGCGTGCGTGTGTGTGTGTGTGTGTGTCTGCGTGCGTGTGTGTGTGTGTTTGTGTGTGTGTGTGTGTGTGTGTGTGTGTTTGTGTCTGGGTGCGTGTGTGTGTTTGTGTGTGTGTGTGTGTGTGTCTGCGTGCGTGTGTGTGTGTGCCTGTGCGTGTGTGTGTGTTTTAGCGTGAGCGTGTGAGTGTGTGTGTGTGCGTGCGCGCGCGCGCGTGTGTGTGTGTGTGTGTGTGTGCGTGCGTGCGTGCGTTCGTGCGTGCATGCGTGCATGCGTGAGCGTGCTTGCGTGCGTGAGTCTATTTTTAAACGTTCAAACAATAAACAAATATCATCGCACATTTACTGCAGTAAAAAATCAATCTGACGATGTACGAAGTAATACGGACTACTTTAATGACCACCACAGTGTATAAATACGATCAGTACTGACCAACATATATATATACAGTGTGTATGCAAGAGTACAACGTCAAGACACTTTGTCTTTGCTTCAAGCGTTCAAGGTTTTAATTAGACCTCGGGTCGACTAGGGGCATGAAAAAAGTTTACAATAAACAGCACACACAATTATTATTCATTCATCCAAAATTCAAGCTAAGTCGCAATCATCACAAAAGTCCTGCTGAACGATTACACATGTCGAAAAAGTATGAACACTACAAGCCAGACACCCTCCAAATCAAAGTACAATAAATGAAAAACTACGAACATCGATTGAGATCAAGCATTTGCAATTCATTTCTTAATCAACTCATCAAAAACATTATTAAAACAATTTTCGTACCCCAACTAAAGCACTATTTTAAACTTGCTATGTCATTTCTAGCAGTTAATGAGCTATCTGGCACTCCTTTCAGAACAGAGATTTCTTTCACAGGAACCACGTGACCAACACTCAAATAAGGGTATCCCCAAACTTGACCTTTTATTCGAAATGCGTGCCATATAGTCAGTTTAAGTTTCCTAAAATAATGGCATAGAAAGATCGAATAAAATAACATGGAAATGAATGCTTTAGTTTGGGTGCGAAACTTGACGTAATATTGTGCACAGGTTAGTAAGCAAACAGAGAGACAGTTTGCAAATAGACAGAGACAATTAGACAGAGACAATTAGACAGACAAACAGACAGACAGACGGCCGGACGGACTGATTTTCGTCACTGAAGTAAACTTGTATTTTTTTCTTCTCCAAGTACAGTCCTTTTTGTGTGATGGATCATGTACACATGGTCACATACCAGCGGTCTACAGCCACGCTGCGTTCTGTTCAGAGTCGAGATTTTGGGATGAACTAACTTTGTTAGTAACTCTAATGTCAATTTATGAAATGAATGAAACACAACAATCTTACTCTCCACGGGAAGCCAAGTCAAGTCAAGTAAAGTCAAGTAAAGTCAAGTCAAGTCAACGGTCAGGTCAAGTCAAGTCAAGTCAAAGTCAAGTCAAGTCAGTCCAGTCAAGTCAAAGCCAAGTTAAAGTCAAGTCAAGTCGAGTCGAGTCAAGTCAAGTCAAGTCAAGTCAAGTCAAGTTAAGTTGAGTCAAGTCAAGTCAAGTCAAGTTAAGTTGAGTCACGTCACGTCAAGTCAAGTCAAGTCAAGTCAAGTCAAGTCAAGTTGAGTTGAGTCAAGTGAAGTCAAGTCAAGTCAAGTCAAGTCAAGTCAAGTCAAAGTCAAGTCAAGTCAAGTCAAAGTCAAGTCAAGTCAAAGTCAAGTCAAGTCAAAGCCAAGTCAAGTCAAAGTCAAGTCAAGTCAAATCAAGTCAAGTCAAGTCAAGTCAAGTAAAGTCAGGTCAAGTCAAGTAAAGTCAAGTCAAGTCAAAGTCAAGCCAAGTCAAGTTAAAGTCAGGTCAAGTCAAATTTTATTTCTAGAAACTCCATGGGGGTACATAAAAAAAAAATAATAAAAAAATACAAGAACAATAGAGAGAGGAATGCAGGTTATTCCATCAATATATACACATTAACTAGTTCCGTTGAAAAAAATAAAATAAAATAAGCAGCCAGCCAGGCTGTTGATTTTTGGTAAGCCTATATACTCCAGTTGAAGGATGCTGTTATGAAATGTGCAAGCCCGCGCCGATCTGTGGTGGTCTAGTTAATCACATGCACGAGAGGGACCGCTGTACTGTTCCTCGCATTGATATAAAATACCAACACTTTTCCCCCTGTAGTTTGACATGTTGGGCATGTTGTTAAAAGGACAAGTTACCGACACTTTTCACCCTGTAGTTTGACATGTTGGGCATGTTCTTAAAAGGACAAGTTACCGACACTTTTCCCCCTGTAGTTTGACATGTTGGGCATGGTGTTAAAAGTACAAGATTCCGACACTTTTTCTCCTGTAGTTTGACATGTTGGGCATGTTGTTAAAAGGACAAGATACCGACACTTTTCCTCCTGTAGTTTGACATGTTGGGCATGTTGTTAAAAGGACAAGATACCGACACTTTTCCTCCTGTAGTTTGACAAGTTGGGCATGTTGTTAAAATGACAAGATACCAACACTTTTCACCCTGTAGTTTGTCATGTTGGGCATGTTGTTAAAAGGACAAGATACCGACACTTTCCCACGTGTAGTTTGACATGTTGGGCATGTTGTTAAAAGGACAAGATACTGACACTTTTCCCCCTGTAGTTTGACATGTTGGGCATGTTAAAAGGACAAGATACCGACACTTTTCCTCCTGTAGTTTGACATGTTGGGCATGTAGTTAAAAGGACAAGATACCGACACTTTTCCCCCTGTAGTTTGACAAGTTGGGCATGTTGTTAAAAGGACATGTTACCGACACCTTTCCCCCTGTAGTTTGACATGTTGGGCATGTAGTTAAAAGGACAAGATACCGACACTTTTCCCCCTGTAGTTTGACATGTTGGGCATGTTGTTAAAAGGACAAGATGCCGACACGTTTTACCCCGTAGTTTGACATGTTGGGCATGTTAAAAGGACAAGATACCGACACTTGTCCCCCTGTAGTTTGACATGTTGGGCATGCTGTTAAAAGGACAAGATACCGACACTTTTCACCCTGTAGTTTGACATGTTGGGCATGTAGTTAAAAGGACAAGATACCGACACTTTTCATCCTGTAGTTTGACATGTTGGGCATGTGGTTAAAAGACTTACCTCATAACACATGATAATTATGTAAACGCATAAAGCTTACACTACACTGAGCGGAAACGTTTACTGACGTTATGTTAATCGGGTAAGAAACATATCTTTGTCCGATCTGTAAATCGGACGTAAAATTCATTTTTTAGATGATTTAATTTGCTTCATTATTATAGCTCAAATACAATAATAATGTACTTTTTTTTTTTACTGGAGAGTACATGTAGGTAGGTTTCGGCGAGTGTCTGTCCACGTGCATCGGACGAAATCCAATGGAAACTATAGGGCTCTTTGAAACACTACAACATCTTTTAAAGCTCATGAACGTGCCGTGTGAAGAATCATGACTGTGAGCTTCGCAAAGATCTGGCAATAATTTTGATTAGGATCAGATATGCTAATTGTTTTGAGTATGTTGTTGTTTTAAAAACAATCAATTTGTGACTTTTTTTTATACATGTGCATTTTGGGGTTTGCATGGTTTGATTGGATACTTTGTTACCGCAACATCAGGATCAATTCCTAACCCTGAGTAAAACAATATTTTGTGTTATTCAAGGAAAATATTCCACGTGCGCACATACCCGCTTCCTGTGCAGATTGATATTTTATGACCGATATATTTTTTCAAACTGACAATTACAAGAAATGTCAAAGAAATAAATGTCAAAGAAATAAATGTCAAAGAAATGTCAAAGAAATGTCAAAGAAATGTTAGATTTTGACAGGAAGCAGACAGGCTGTACATAGTGGTGTGCATGGTGAAGGGTGGTGTTTACATCACACACAGCCCGGACACGTCCCTGGTGATTTACATGATGGTTTACACGGCAAGGGAGGTAACGTTTTACATTGAGGAGGCGTAAGGAATGTCACTTTACATTGTTCCACATACACACACACACACACACACACACACACACACACACACACACACACCACAACATACACACACACACTCACACACACACACACACACACACACACACACACACACACACACACACACACACACACACATTCACGCACGCATACACATTTATTCGCATTCATATTCATTTTATTACTAAAACTCAAACTTGTGATGCAACGAAGAACTTTATATTCAAAAAATAAAGTAACATATATATGTTTTTCTAGCGTTGAGAGAATAATACTAGCAAATTGTTCAACTGGTGATACACAAATGATTGGTTGTTTTTAATAGTAAGGATGAATGTAGATATTTACTGTTATTGTTGTAACCATAAGCCAGTGAGGCACAGCGCTCATGACACGATGTCACAACAAAGGGAAGTAAGCGTTTCCTCGTTTGAAAAAGGTTGTCGATTCAATGCATCGGATTCCATCAGGTGCCAGGAGGCTGGTTGCGCATAACTCTCATTTTCTGTTGTTGTCTGTATTTAGAGCGATTACTTCTCTTTGTAATTAGAGTGTGGTTCTTCTCAGTCTAACTTTTCTTCTCTCCCTTAACTCCAAACCAAAGTGTAAGTCATGTACCATCATTTCCTCCTCAACAAATCATGCCGAACGATAAAAGAGCAACTAGCATCCATGTGCATTTACCTCACAAACGTTTACGCTGCTTTTAGATTAAAAAACTTCTTGTTGCTTTGTCGCAATTTACGCACATCGTTATCGTCAATCCTTTCAGCAGATCATAGAATATAACACACTTAGAATTTACTTTCAAAAACAAATAATTAAATCATAATAATTACGGCAGTAAGCAATATCAGGATATTTGTTGCTATAGGATTAAAGTAACCTTCGTCAGG
>NW_027126205.1:0-25342 GCF_037325665.1 Littorina saxatilis | reverse complement strand
AAGTTGTCAGTGTATGCTGTTGTCGATGATCAGTGAAACATCATGTGGTACAGGTGGGTAAACCGGAACCATTCGTCTTTGTTATTGACAATAATTTTATGCTTTTGGATATTGAGAAAAATGGCCGACTTCCGTAGCATTATGCTTTGATGATCGGAAGAGACCATCCAATCACAGCCCCCGAATTCCCCCACGTGTTCATCAGAATAGCTATTATATAAATTCATAATCCTATCAGCTATCAGTGGCGGCAAGCTGAACTGCCGTTCAGCAATACAGAACGGCACTCCAAGGGAAGGAACCTCTTCCCGCAGCTCAGCATTAAGTCCCTTGATACGAAACCTTTTCGCCGCAATGGCCGTCAAAGGGATAGAGGATCAGCTTCTTGGGATTATCAAAAAAAAAAAAAAAGGCGGAGAGAAAGATGACTGAGAGCGAGAGGCAGCGGGGAAAGTTCGATCTAAGTATTGATCTGGGTCTTGCGTAGGGGCGGGGGATGGGGGTGGGAAGGGGAAAGACTTTCGGATGAGACGAAAAACAGAGGTCCCTTCGTGTAGGCTACACTACATTGGGGTGTGCACGTTAAAGATCCCACGATTGACAAAAGGGTCTTTCCTGGCAAAATTGTATAGGCAGAGATAAAAAATGTCCACCAAAATACCCGTGTGACTTGGAATAATAGGCCGTGAAAAGTAGGATATGCGCCGAAATGGCTGCGATCTGCTGGTCGATGTGAATGCGTGATGTATTGTGTAAAAAATTCCATCTCACACGGCATAAATAGATCCCTGCGCCTTGAGTCCGAGTCTGGAGATACGCGCGCGAAATAAGACTTCATATAACAAGACGTGGTTAAGTTATGATATTAAGGTGTGTGTTGTGCGTGTTGATATAAGCCGCTGAAGAATAATATCTGCGAAAGGAGATGCATATGGTGTGGCTAAGGTGATAGATTTCATTTTGTTTCCACGATATCTCGAACATTGTGAATGATGTCTGTGGTTGTGATGTTTGTTCGTCTGTGTGTCTGCCTATATTTGCCGGTCTATCTGCAGCTCTCTCTCTCTCTCTCTCTCTCTCTCTCTCTCTCTCTCTCTCTCTCTCTCTCTCTCTCTCTCTCTCTCTCTCTCTCTCTCACTCTCTCTCTCTCTCTCTCTAGTCTCTCTGACACACACACACACACACACACACACACACACACACACAACCACCCTCTCTATCTAGTCTCTCTAACACACACACACACACACACACAACCCCCCGACCCCATGTACGCATGTTTTAACTCGCAAGCAATAACTTCGTGTGGTTCGCTAAGTGAGTGCTGACGTGTCTGCGTGGATTGAAATGCTAAAAAGGACACCAAGGTTAAATCCCCAAAGTGGTAGACAATTTCAGTTTTTATCGCGACTCCATGTTTGTTTGAGAAGTTTTAAGAGGTTTGGTTGGAACAAACAGCCAGGTTTTTTTTTCTCAGAAAGTCTGTCAGTGATGCTCATTTTGGTCTTTACTTTCTGAGCATTGGGGTGACTGTCTCGGGTAGGTATCTTGGGATTTATTTTTATCGGCGAATTGCCGAACTGGTCATTTGCCTGCAAGTTTCAGCATTTTTCGGAAGTTTAAGACAGTCTTTTGCGGTATGTTCCCCCATTAGGAAAAACATGTCGGCACATCTGCAGAAATGACGGCAAGTTTTTCGGCATTTTATAGATATTTAGGCCATTTGCTGTCTCAACAGCCTCTGTATGTGTGTGTGTACGTGCGTGAAAAACAAGAAACCAGTCGCGTAAAGCGAAATCAGTGCACTTTAGTCAATCTGTGGGCATTACAGAATTAAACTGAACGCACCGCACTTTTCCAACCATACTAGTTATACTCAGGTTGGTCGAAACCCTGCGTCCGATACCGCGCTAAGTCATTATCTTGGTAACGCATGCCATGCCTAGTTAAATACATTTTGTAGATGTTTAGGCTTGTTTTTAATCCAAACACAACATATGTATTTTTGTTGTTGTTGGATGACGTACATCATGCAATCAGTTTTACATGTGTTAGCGAACATTCGTCCAGGGGCCAGTAGTCGGGGGGCAAGTAGTGTCTGGGGGGCAATGAAACTGCTGCCAGTCCGGACGTAGTCTATGATATGGTTCTCCAAAATATCAATCGATTTTGCTTTAAAATTACGATTGCCAAAGTGCCGCTTCAACTTTTCTAAAAGGCCGCATAATATGGCGCCCGGCGCGGCGTCATCAAAGGCATTTATCAACACACACACACACACACACACACACACACAAGACTTCCAAGCAAACAGTTCTGAGGGCCGCCATCCGTTAACGAGGGTAGGCAACTCTGTCATAGCCTCACAATCTGAGCGAGTGTGGTAGCGCCCCTTATACACACCCATTCTCACTCGGCAATGACTGAATGAGGAGCAATTTTGAGGTCAGAATTGACGAAAAGTGAACTGGTACAGGTCATACAAGTACGTTTTTTCCCCATAAGAGCAGTTCTTCTTACATACAAAACTATGAACATCAATTTGTCCACGTAGCTCGAACGTATAATACCTGGTAAGGTACGTATTACAGGCTAGAATTTTGCAACTACGTGATTAGATGTCAAATAAGACAACACGTTCACATCTTCATATACTAGTCCTTGGTACTTTGGGGAATTATCCATGCAGCTGTTGTTAATTGTTTAGTCAAGTTTTTTTAATTGTTTTATGTTTTTGTTTTTAAGAGAAGGATTTGAGTAAGAGTTTACGACGATCAGGACCAATTTGCTGCTGCTGATGTTATTCTTGAAGAAATTGTATAAAAAGTGTCATGAAGATCTCTCCAGTAGCTTTCCGGGAATCGTTCTACACGCCCGTGCGCGCACACACACACACACACACACACACACACACGTACGCACACACACACACACACACACACACACACACACACACACACACACACATACGCAAGCACGCACCCATACACTACCTTGAACAAAATCATCGTTCCCTTGCCTTTACTGAAATGCAACATCTTTGATTAGTATATGGACCTCTAACAGAGAATTTTGAGGCGTTCATCCTTGCAGTTTGTAACCTTCATTTACAAAAGTCAAAGCAATTTGTACACACACAAAAAAGGGGAAAAGAGAGAACAAAAAAGTGACATCAGGCAAAACAATCATGCCTTAGAAAAAGCTGCGAAATGTTAATGTTCTATCGCTCTTCCAGTTTCGACGGTCAGTTACGGTTGTTATTGTTCACCTGTGCCTTAAGTGGAAAAGTCGAAGCAAACTCTAAAAATAAAATCAAAGGTAATAAAACTCTAAATCAAAGGTAAATGTCCTAAACATAAGACAAAACTATCGGGAAAAAGCTGCGAATGTATAAAAGCACGGTCCCTCCCATGAAAAAAAACCCACTCACCATCACAGATATGGTCAGGCTTTTACATGGGACAAGACTATCTCTTCCATGTGGACCCATACCAACAACTCAACATAGTGACTTCTTCCTGTGCGAAGACGCTTGGTTTAGATGAATGATTTTTTTAAAAACCATAAGTTGCAGTCAGCGCGTTGATTTTTGGTATGTGTCCAAGTGGAGGGATGGTCTTTTCTCATGTAAAAGCCTGCATGGTCAAGTCTGTTAAGGCGAGCCAAATTGTATACACGGGAAGGATCGCAGGTATAATAATCTGTTGTTTGAAAGTTCATAAAAAAAAGGTGAGAAAACAAAAACAAAATCAGAAAACTGACACGAGCTAGTCATCAGCCGACACCAAAGTGCCAGAAAAAAAGCTGTGCACACCATTGTGCAGCGAAACGTCGCGGTCGAAAACAATCCAGAACCGATCTCCCGAAGTCACTTGTTGCGTTACTGATGACGCTTCGGACGTGTTGTAAGTCTGATCAAAGACGCGCATGCGCACAGCAATATGTCCGTTCTTAATCAGATCAACAAGAAGGTCGCCAGGCTGGTTGCAGAAGATCTGGAAATTGAATATGTAGATTCCGGAATATGGAGCAACGAAGACATGCAGTTGTGGGTCGTATCCATTTCCCAAGTTGAAGACTGGAGAGAAAGGAATAGGGACGTGGGCCTTCACGCCTTCTGTTGTTTCCATGGCTAGGAAGGCGACTCGTTTGCCTGGAGTGATAGAGTCGGATTGGTACGTTTGTATATGAAGTCAAAATTTCTGTTCATTATAAGTCAAATCAACAACCAAGCGCAAAGAAAGAGAAGAACAAGAAAGCCATATAATCGTATTTTGATGCAGCTGTGTGTGTGTGTGTGTGTGTGTGTGTGTGTGTGTGTGTGTGTGTGTGTGTGTGTGTGTGTGTGTGCGTGCGTGCGTGCGTGCGTGTGTGCGCGCGTTAGTGTGTGTGTGTGTGTGTGTGTGTGTGTGTGTGTCTGTCTGTCTGTCTGTCTAACTGTCTGTATGTGCCGGTCTGTTTGTCTGTCTGTCTGTCAGAAAATAAGTTTACCTTTTGCATTTTCCAGAGCTGTTACTCGTGCCTGTAACTGGGTCAGGTCCTGTCAGAAGTAGAGGTGCTTATTATATTTATGATACAGGGGATACTTTTTTTAAGGAACATTATTGTCTGCTTTTTCCAATGTGAATTATTGCGCGCACAAGTAACAGTAACATGTAAATGCTAGCAATCAGGTTCAGACTGTATTTGGTTCACAACATAGTGAGAGAAGGTGTGAGTGAGACGGAAAAAGAGATAGAGAGAGACAGAATAAGCGGAGAGACAGAGAGGGCGAGAAAGAGAGAGCGAGAGAGACAGAGACTACAATGAGACAGACCGAGACAGTGAAAATGTTAATACATATCAGATTTTAAAGAACTCTTTCGTCAATGTTTTTGTCAAGCAAATCCTTATATTTTAAGCAGTCCCGGTCGCATTCATAAGATATACATGTGCCAGTGACAGCACCGCATGAAAAGGGAGATCACCTGTGCAAGTCTGCTGACCACGGCTTCAAGAGGGTGTGGGTCATCAGATCTCTTCCGCATCACGTGACCAACGTTTGCTGACGTCACTTCCGTCCTTATCACGAGTGCAATGAAGGTCAACCAGAAAACGCGATTTTCCATGGTGTGAGGAGTGTCTGTTGGAAATCAAAAGTAGTTAACAGCAATGAATGAATTAAATCCGAAAACAGATAGACTGCTACGCTCCAACATTCAGAATAAAAAAACAAGAATTGTCGGTTATTGGAACGTGTAATTATTGACAACACAAAACGTTTTGGCAATGAATGAATGATTTAGTTTACCAAATTAAAGAATAGTTCGATGGCTCAGTAAATGAATGAATAAATGTTTATGTACGCTATGTCCATGCATTGCTGGATTCTTCCTCCTTCCCCCCATCCATGCGACCATCCTGTTTACAACCAGTACCTTAATTTTCAGTGTGTCACAGTTCCTAATTGTGTAATTTTTCTCTCGTCTATCTTCTGGTGCGAAAGCTGTACGTCGTGTACCATGTGTGACGTTTTACTACCGTAAATAAGAGAGAGATAGGACATCACCAAAACAATTCGAATTGAATCACACGGAATCCGAATCAGCAGTTTCATGGGGTATAGTTCAGTAAGCAATAGCAAGAGCAAAAAACCCACACAATTACACCAAGATAAGTTCTTCTAAACAAAGAAACAAAGACACAAGCCAACCAACCAAATAACCAAAATCCACATCAAACTCCAAGTCAAAACCTAAACAAAAACAGACCATTAAAATCAACAATCAAGCGACTAAACACGTAATAGACCGACCAAACTAACAACACACAAACAAATAAACAATAAGATAATAGGACTGGCTGATACATATTAGCATGACTTTACCTTGCATCAGCCTTAGTGGTGCACCCTTTGGGGCTGGATCGTTTCGTGTCTGATCTGATCACGAGTGAAAAACTTGGCTGTATACCCTTTTCTTCACACAAAAAAGCAAGCCCCTGTGACTGTACCGTATGTCCGGAATAGTTTCACAAAATTAAGTAATACTCAGGCCATACCGTCCAAAACGGAGGTAAAGGCAAGGGTGCAGCTACTACCCACCCCCCTCCTTTCACCCCTCCCCTCCTCCCTCCCTCCTTTCAACCCCCTCCCCCCTTCCCCCGTTACAATATTGAGTTTAAAGATAATACCTTCTCGTGCAAACGATCATGTGTCTGGATTTTGCATTAACTACACTGGAACACTAATCTGACCAAAATCCAACAGCTTAATTGCTTCATCTGCAGCGTAGGACTGTTTTCCGCTGAATTAATGTCTTTACTGCCATTGGCGTTACTATGAAGCACAACGTATTGCCACTTTGTACAGAAATCATTCAGACAGTGGAATTTCAGTAAGCGTTCAGGTGGATGGATGCACTTAATCCATGTTAAAACTGGGACGGTGGTTTAAACCACGGCTTCCAAGCGAAGTTGTTTTTTTGGTTTTTTTAATTGTAATAACTTTATTGTCACATAGCTGGGAAACTTGTGTCTCAATGGAAAGCTGACAGCAATGGAGTCGCGCTACCCAGACGTGTGCGTGTTTTGATATAATCGGCCACCTGCACTTCTAGCAGAATGAGCGATGTCTTTTACGTGCCACAGTGGTGACAGGGGTGTGGGACATGAATACCGTCTCTGAGTCTGCACATGCCCCGTGTCCATCCCGGCCTGGATTCGAACCCGCAAACCGATGATCACAAGTCCAGCGCTTTACCAGCTGAGCTATCATGCCCCTTACAAGGTATATGTGGTATGCATACATATGTGTAAACAGGAATTGTTATATATAGGACGTACCTTAAATATATGTGACAACTGTTATTATCCAGGCCAGTGCATTATATTTTGAGTGACAGGGGTATTAGCAGTACCTAGCAACTTAGACTGCGTTGTTTGCTTTTGTGACATATCTGGATTAATGTGTCAGTGCCTCTGAAAGCCCGATAATCCGAGATTCAAATTATAGCATTGAACATTTTACATACTAAATTTTGATAACGTGTCTAGATTTATCTGATTATATCAAACTTTCTGCTCTGACATATTTCATACGTACACAGTGTCAGAGTGTTTCAGGTAAGAATGTTCTAAAAACCTTTGCTTTGATGGCACTTGTATTTGTGTATAATTCTTTATAAGAGCGAAAACATTACAAGACAAACGAGCAAAAGTAGTCACTACCATCGCCGTCATTATGACTTTGCCTTGTTAGCGATTTGTCATTCTGTTTTAATTTGAGTGTATGGTAGTTCGTGAAGTGAAGTTTAATGTGCCGTTAACTATCTTGTAAACGCCCACCCCCCTTATGCACCAATTTGGCTCAAAAGTATGGGGTGGGCGTTTACTAGGTAGTGTACCCTGGGCAGAATCATTCTGTTCCTCGTGAAAAATAGCGGTTGTTGATCACTTGGTATGAGAATCATAGTAGGATCTGTTTCTGTGTCGGCTATACCCTCTATATGTCTCTGTCGCTGTAAGATATGTGTCAACCACAGCGTATTCCAAAACAGTCCGTTTGCTCGATCTCTTTCAGAGCTCCCCACGGACGGCCCTCCGAGAGGGTCCCGGGACCCTTACTTTCAATTTTTAGAGGGTCCATGGACCCCCGCTGCAGAATTGTAGAGGATCCTAAGGGTCCAAAAGCAGAAAAGTCCCGGTGTATTTTTAAAACATTGTGGTCACGTGTAGTGTACTGTGTACAATAGCTGACGATTGCAGTCTGGAAAATATCTATGGTAAGCACGGTAAAGGAAATTTAGAGCGTCCCGAGACCCCCTCCATACATTTCTAGTACGCGGTTTCGGCTTCTAGTGCGTATAGGACGCAGGGACGCGCACTGTGGGGAGCCCTGTCTTTAAAGGTCAACCACATTGCTCGGTCAAAAAAATTCTGCTGAGAGAACATTACTAAATAGTACCAGATGCAAAATATTGGCAAGCAAAGTCCTTTGGTTTAATAGATATCGATCAATGAAAGTGGGTTTTCATACCTGCAATTAAGGGTAAGGGAAGTAAGAATCTAAAACGCAGCCATGGCTGATCTCCCCTCGCAGTGACGTCAGCAGCTGTATTGGCATGGCAGACCATGAAGAAAACAGTGAAACAAGCAGCGTTTCTTCACTGGAACTATCGTGCTACAGTAGTGATTTTGAGGTTTTGAATGAACACGATCTTCAACCATACCAGTTTGAACCTGAGCTGTCCGATGCTGAGGTTGAGGAAACACCCGACAGAGACGATTTTAGCGAGTCTCTCGATCGTTTGATGTCCATCAACTGGTAAGAAACTACCACTGATTCAGTGATTGTGAGACTCTTCCTCGTATATATTCCTATTATAGAATCGATTCTGGTAGAGCTTGTTTTGCAGTCAGTAATTTGTAAAGTTTGTGCGATGTCTTCTTTTACCCTTGATGCAATTCATGCATGCCAGAAAGTGATGCGCATTCCTGATTATAATTTTAGTCAAAACATCATCCTACTGAGTAGTCAGTATGCCCACTCAATCATTGCTAGTAGCAGTCCCCAAAACTAAAACTAGCCAAATCAGTACACGTATGAATATACCACAGTGCCGTAGCACAGCTCCTAAAAGTGGTCCGGCCATAAAAAAAATAAAAAGGTACGGTCCCTGGCCATTATGTTCTCCTCAACTATTAGTGACAATTTCTCGCTTAACGCTGTCATTGTGCGATCTAAGTCACGACCCCTCCTTCCTTCCAATGGAATAACAATTTATTATGGTTTTGTCTAGACATAATGGTCACTACCATTGGTTGTGAATTTGTCCATTTCAGTTGTTTTACTGCCTTAGTAGATCAATTTTTTTGTGTTAGTTTGTAGACTGCAGAGAATTTGAACTAAACTTGTATCAAATTTTGTGTGTGCAGGTGTCAGTGCGCAAACTGTGCAGGCATGGGCTCAATCCGAGAATGCCGCTGTTGTCAAGAAATTCCAGAAATGGAATCACTGACAGTAAGCACAGGGGTGGGCTGCATCACTGACCACCCTGGCTTCAGATCAGTGTGCTTGGACCACTATGTCTTGGAGACATGCTATCACTGGTACAACCAGCAGTATGGGAGGGCTATACAGGATGCTAATGAGTAAGTTATTTTTTTTTTAGAATTGTAATCATGATACTATAAATAGGTTTATGTCATAGATGTGCAAAAACAAATAACAATAAAATAAAAAAATGAAAATTAATTGTCAGATATTCATTTTTATTTCAAGACAATTCATTTATTCGCATGTGCTAATTCTGAGCAAAGCAATATGGGGAATGTTTTCAAGTATCCTGATTGTACACTTTGTGTACTGTGGACTGGGTGGCCGAGTGGTAACGCACTTGCGCTCGGAAGCGAGACCGGGTTGCGAGTTCGACCCTGGGTCAGGGCGTTAGCAATTTTCTCCCCCCTTTCCTAACCTAGGTGGTGGGTGCTAGTCTTTCGGATGAGACGAAACGCCGAGGTCCCTTCGTGTACACTACATTGGGGTGTGCACGTTAAAGATCCCACCATTGACAAAAGGGTCTTGTGTGTGGCGCACGTTATATGTCTTTCGGATGAGATGAAAAACCGAGGTCCCTTTGTGTACACTACATTGGGGTGTGCACGTTAAAGATCCCACGATTGACAAAAGGGTCTTTCCTGGCAAAATTGTATCGGCATAGATAAAAATGTCCACCAAAATACCCGTGTGACTTGGAATAATAGGCCGTGAAAAGTAGGATATGCGCCGAAATGGCTGCGATCTGCTGGCCGATGTGAATGCGTGATGTATTGTGTACAAAAAATTCCATCTCACACGGCATAAATAAATCCCTGCGCCTTGAATATGTGCGCGATATAAATTGCATAACATTTTTTTTTAAAAATCCCTGCGCTTAGAACTGTACCCACGGAATACGCGCGATATAAGCCTCATATTGATTGATTGATTGATACTGTCATTAATACTGTATGCTTGTTTTTCTTTCCAGGCGGTATCGGTATGTAGCTTACCGCATGCTTGTGCGGTGGGTCTGAAAATGGCTGGGGAGAGACATCAGGGTCACCTTACCAGCTTGTGCGGTTGCAAGAATTAGAGAACAGTTTCCTAGTGCAGATGGGCAGTACGTGGGTTATAGGGACCCAGAGTAATATTACATTATATGACAGCATCAGCCCATTTTTGCATCCTTATGTGTTCCAATTTTATTGATAATACATTGTCATTGTGATTAAATATTATTATTACACTGACGAGAAAATAAATATTATTATTACATTGACGAGAAAACTATTTTGATGTGTGTTTGTAGTTGGTTCAGCTTGTGCCACACATTGATTTGAAAAAGTGTGTTTATTTATTTATATTTAAGATACAGAAGTGCAACAGTAAAATCATGTAGTTTGTAACATGCATAGTGTAGTTGGTATATTTTTGTGTGCAAGGAGCATGGGGGTGGGTGGGGAGTGTTCACAGCTTTTTATGATTTTCAAATGTGTATACGAATTTAAGTAATAAAAACAAGTTAATACTGCCATTGTCACATCCACCTTTGTTTTTGTGTCACCATGAGATAGCGAAAGCGGTCAGATATATTTCACATGTGGATTGTGTGGTGGTGTCTCACCTCACTCATACCTCAAAGTCATTGAAACAAGTAGTTATAAGTTATCACTTGCAGAGTCAGGTCTGCTCTTTTTTAAACTGTTTTGTCAACATAACAACAAATTCTACGGTACACAACTTACTTTTCCAATAAACTCAACAACTTACTCTTTTCTCCAAGTTAAATTTACTTTCCATCCTGTCTCAAGTAAACAATAACCAACACATAAACATTCACAGGCACATTCACCCATCCTCTCAGATAACGAAAAGCACAATCATTAGTCCACAAAGCTATGTGTAGCTAACAGTTAATTTACCACTGAAAGTCAGTTCTTGTAAAGACTTGCTCAAAGTACACACACATTAAGCATTCAAGTATTGATTATAGTATGTCACAAATTTGACATTATTCGAGCACACACACACTTGGCCAAATAATGCACACCTGAATGTATTTATTTAAAACGAAAATACTAATTTACCAACAAAATAAATAAATTAAAAAAATATAATAATAATGCGACAAATAGAACACAAACACAGCTCGGTAGCGGGACGGGTCAAGCTGACACTGACCGTACCAGTGAGCATTGCCAGCCGTGTTGTTTACAAACCCAAACACAGGGCGATAGCTGGACGGGTCAAGCTGACACTGACCGCTATTTATGTGAAAACACGCACCGCGCTTCATCTGTGTGTTTCGCGTGTGACATCCCCGATGGATGGTTGGGACTGAACCAGGCTTTAGAGTCCTTATTGTTTTAATTCCGAAACTTCTCATCAATGCCTCACGTGGAGGGTAGCAGTCACCTTCGAAATGTTCATGGCAAATCGCAGACGACGAAGTCGGTGTCCCACACTTTGGGCCAAAGTTTACTCTTTTCTCTTGCACGAAACGTACCCACCTATCACGGACTGGTTTTTTTTTTCGGGAAGCGGTGCAAGGTGTAGCCATCGGCTTGTTTATTTGTGCATCGCCCGACCGCACAATATAGGCCATTGGAAGTTTTTCTTCGTTTTGGTTCAGAACTAACACTATCCGAGATATGCGCCGCCATTGTTGACTACATACGCTGACGTCACGAGGCAAATGATCACGTGGGCGCGGTTTTCACAGGTGCAAAAGGTTATCCGAAGTAGATTTTATTCAATATAAAAAACAAGAAGCATTTTTCGGAAAAAAGATTTTCGGCATGCGACTTCACTTAGTATGTAGATATTTTGTGCAAAGTTTCATTTTTCAATGTGGATGACCTTTAAATCCCCGAGTAAATGCCCTACGTGTCCGATGACGGTTACACCATGCGGGTAAGAGCCGCATTAAAAGCTCTAGCCCCGGGGTGGGACCCCCGGTAAGAAATCCCCCATGTGTTCCCAGGGTTAGGTTTTTGAGCCAGGAACTAAGGGCGGGGTAACCCCCAAAGAAACCTAAGGGCTGAAGTCGGAGGATCTGGGCCAACAGGCGCACCTTAACCAACCACAGATCCACGCAAAAACGCAAAATGGGACTGACGATCTAACAGCGAACGACAAGAAGAAGAAGAAATCCCCGAGTTTGACCTCTAAAGCCTTAGATGGCGAGTCTCTCAAATCTTTGTCCACTTTTTTCATGGCTATCCACAGATTGCAGTGGCAAAAATACGAACCCAACTTGTCAATATTCACTTAAAATGATATCTCTGTATTTTGTGAAGAGTTTTAGAATTATGTTATGTTTTTGACACCTTTGGAACAAATGTGAGGGATGGGCGTTTACAAGGTACGATACCCTATACACAGGTTTGGACGAATAGAAGTACAGATCCTTGTCACTTACTGCTCACATCGTTATCATTTAATGGGACTCAACGATAACAGTTGTGCTAGTGTTTGTAAACGACTAGGTCTGATAAAGCGAAGTTTTCATTTTACTCTCGGTGGTTTTGTCGTCTTTAACCTGGCTACTAGTATTTGGCTCAGGAAGTGTAGCCTATGAGATCGTAACTTTGTCTGTCTGTGCGTGCGTGCGTGCGTGTGTGCGTGTGTGCGTGCGTGTGTATGTCTGTGGTAGAAACTTTAACATTTCGTCATTTGAAGACGTCACATTATGGCGTAAGAGGGTTAGACGTCACGCGTCTCGGTCATTGTTATTTTGAGCGGGCCGAGACTAGTTGGCAGTCGTGTCCCTGTAAGGGTACATGCAGACAGACAGATCTAGATCTAGTGTCTCGCTTTCTTGCACAGTTTCACCTATGCTTACTGTGTGTGTGTGTGTGTGTGTGTGTGTGTATGTGTGACCGGGTGATTGAGTTTGTGTTACTGTTTGTCGATTTCTTACGTGAGCCTTGAAGGCTTCGCCTCTTGTTAAAGCTAGCCATTACTGTTGCGCCATTGCGTGTTTGTCTTCAGTAGAGTTGCTTGTATCGCCTGCTATTTAGTAACAGATTCGTTTCCCCCTGAATCCTTTTGAAAAGGCTAACCCAGGAAAGGTAAATTCGATTTCTGATAGCTGTTTTCTTTGAGAAATAGAAGTTAGTCTCATGATCAATGTCACATTTATTTTTGCCAAGCCTATTTGGGGCGGGGGAGGTGAATGTTCGATCTGTCGAAGACAAATATGTGCCTGGAAGCGCAGTATTTCTAGCTCAATCAAATGGTGGTATTCACTGTGGAAACAAATTATGTATTCGTCCTTTGAAATAAAATTGTCAGTTTCAGCAGATGTGACGCTTTGAGTTCTGCAGCCGCTTTACATTTGATTGTGATGTTGTTACCTTATAAGTCGAAGGTTTGAAGTGCATTTTCTGCTTTTCCAGAGGATACCGTTGAACTCTTGGGATCTGTTCACTCACTTCTAGGTCATTGAGGGAAAACAAAAAGTCGGGTTTGCATCAGTGTTTCCGAAACTAAAAATGTTCCCGAAGTTGTCTTGGCCCTTTCTGACGTCAGCACTGCTCCTGTTGAGCGTGACGTCGTCAAACCACGTGATGAAGAGATCAGATGACATCAACCCTCTGGAAGCTGTAGTCAGTAGACTCTCACAGGTAAGAGAGAGAGAGAGAGAGAGAGAGAGAGAGAGAGAGAGAGAGAGAGAGAGAGAGAGAGAGAGAGAGAGAAAGAGACTGACAGACAGACAGACAGAGACAGACAGACAGACAGACAGACAGGCAGACATGCCGACAGGCCGACAGGCAGGCAGGCAGGCAGGCAGACAGACAAACAGGCAGAAAAACAGCCAGAAATACTGTGACAGAGAGCGAGAGTAAAGATAGAGAAATATTGTTACTTAGCCTTATTTTTTTTGGGGGGGGGGGGGGTGGTCTTTGATTTCAGTGCGCAAAATAAAGATTTGATAACAAATTGAAATGTCATTATTTTTTCCATACAGCCAAAATAAATGCCCAACTACCTTATCTTTGTATCAATCATATTATCATGTTATTTCCCTTGCACTTTTTCAGGAAGTATCTGAGTTGAAAGCTCGAATGGAAGCCATGGAACGGGCCACAGGTACGACAACACCCCCCTCCCTCCCCCCTCCAAACACACATTTCTCTTCCTAACACACACACACACACACACACACACACACACACACACACACACGCACGACACAACATAAAACGACACTGCCCAGCTGAACAACAAAAAACAAAATGACCAACCAAGAACAACACAACACAAAATGATACAACCAAGAACAATACAACATAATACAAAACGACACACCCAACAATACAACACAAAATGGCACAACCCGGAACAACACGACACAACATGACACAAAACGACACAAAACCACACAACCCAGAACTACACAACAGGAAAGACAACGCAAACCTCTTAAAGGCACAGTAAGCCTCCCGTAAACAATCACAGATACTGTTAGGCTTTTACACACAGTACAAACACCCTTTCATTTAAACACTCACCGCTTGAGAACATCCTGGGTGCCCTCCGTAAAGAGCGAGCAATTTTCAAAGAATTTATTTTTGCGTGGTTTATCTTACCCCTGAGCCATCGTGAACCCGTGTGATCCAGTTTCTCTTTTTCACAATGTTGTCGTCAGTTAGTAATTCGCTGTGAGCTTATCTGCAATAGCACGTTATTATGTACCTCTGAATATGCACAAAACAAACGGCTGTGGTTCACAAGAACTCTAGCGATGGCTTTTGACTGTTCAGAGGAACTGGCGATACGCATAAACCGTCGTCTGCTACGAGAACCACGACCTTGTGTGACCCTGCTTCCGGGCTTTTCTTTTTTCAAACTTTCAAAACTTCGAATTGTACCAATCTTGTCTTCATGAAAAAAGAATTCTTTTATGATTTAAGAATGTGTGTGTAACAAGCTGTCAATTCATTATCTAGATTTTAAAAGTTAGGTCTAGCGCCAAAACGCACCACGGCGCGGTCCGATTGTGTGAGGAGACAATCCGCAAAATTAATTATTTGAAAATTGCTCGCTCTTTACGTAGGGCACCTAAGATGTTCCCGTTCGGTGAGCGTTCAAATGGAAGGGTGTTTGTACTGTGTGTAAAAGCCTGACAGTATATGTGATGGTTTACGGGAGGCTTACTGTGCCTTTAATATGTATGACAAGTCGCTTCACATTAAAATCAGGCATGGTGTTGTTTCGATTTGCTTCTTCGTCTGATATGCGCAACTCTTTATGCAATTGTTTGTGTTGGACTAATACATCTTCACTCCTTTCTGGAACGACTAGTTGACCATGGAGCCTGTAACTAAAAGCTCACTTTCCATGTGATATCACACGCACTTTAAGCACAATGTCATTCGATATTCTACGCTCGGTTTGTTAGTAATAGATCCCATTTTGTCATATGACACACTAAAGACAATGACAACAACCTCATCTCATGAATGTCTAATGGCAACATGCTACAGTGGAAACCCCTCTCTTAAGGCCCCTCCTCCCCATCTTAAGGTGTTCTGTTCAAAGCCTTCTTTTTAAGACCTGATTTTCACATATTGTTGGAAGTATTAATTGGCGGGTTTCACTGTATAACCAAATTAAACGATTGTGCAGCCCGCAAGGTGGCGTTCTGCGCTGAGCTGCCATCAATAAATACCCTACCGGTAGACGCCCCGATACACTTCAAGCTCCGGCAAGAAACAGGTGGGGGGTACGACTCAGCTACGGGTATTTTCACCGCGCCTCTTTCCGGGTGGTACTCCTTCGATATCCAGCTTTCCCCCAAGGATCAACCCGCTAGTTTCCACTTTGATCTGCTCAAGAACGGTGTCCTCGTTACCAGGTCCGGTTGCAGCCCTCAGGAGCCTTCCTGTTCAGCAGGCAGCACGCTCCTTGTCAAAGCTGGAGATCGTTTCTGGGTGCAGACTGGGCTGAAGACTTTGTACTGGTCGGGACCCCACTCCTTTTTCTCTGCCTTCCTCGTGATCCCTGAGAACTGAACTGGTTTTTTGACATTGCTTTTAATACCAGTTACCAGTCGCCAGAATTTCCTTACAACCCATATTTTCATTTGACAGGAATGTAACAGATCCTATTACTAGTGGAACGAAATCTAACAAATCCTATTTTCAGTTGACAGGAATCTAACAAAACCAGATAACTAGTCGAACGAAATCTAACAAACCCTTTTTTCGTTTGACAGGAATCTAACAAAACCAGATTACTAGTCGAACGAAATCTAACAAACCCTATTTTCGTTTGACAGGAATCTAACAAAACCAGATTACTAGTCGAACGAAATAAAATAAACCTTATTTTCGTTTGACAGGAATCTAACAAAACCAGATTAGTCTAACAAACCCTATTTTCGTTTGACAGGAATCTAACAAACCCGATTTCTAGTGGAACGATATCTAACAAATCCTTTTTCCAGTTTACAGGAATCTAACAAACCCGATTACTAATCCAACGAAATCTAACAAACCCTATTTCAAGTTGACAGGAATCTACACAGAGGGCCCCAAAGGGTTTAAAATCGTGATCGTGATTGGCGTTTTTTATATTTAGTCAAGTTTTGACTAAATATTTTAACATCGAGGGGGAATCGAAACGAGGGTCGTGGTGTATGTGCGTCTGTCTGTCTGTCTGTGTGTGTGTGTGTGTAGAGCGATTCAGACTAAACTACTGGACCGATCTTTATGAAATTTGACATGAGAGTTCCTGGGTATGAAATCCCCGAACGTTTTTTTCATTTTTTTGATAAATGTCTTTGATGACGTCATATCCGGCTTTTCGTGAAAGTTGAGGCGGCACTGTCACGCCCTCATTTTTCAACCAAATTGGTTCAAATTTTGGTCAAGTAATCTTCGACGAAGCCCGGACTTTGGTATTGCATGCGACTTGTTTTTACCTTTCTGTGACCGTGATTGCCGAAATTTCCATTTCTGTGATCGTGATGGGACTTTGCCCGTGATCCGTGATGACAAAAAAATCAAGTCTCGTGATCGTGATCGTCATTTGTTTTCGTGATCGTGATGGGCATTATTGCAAAGTATTTAATTTTCAACGTACATTTTTCACAGCTGTATCACTCTATGATCCTCTATTCGTCAAGGTGTTTGTGATCGTAAAAACAAAAATCAAGGTAACTGTGATCGTGAAAGCTAAAAGTTCCCTTCCCGTGATCATGATGATACCCCCCCCCCCCCCCCCCCCCTTGGGGCCCTCTACACAAGCACCGAAAACCCTTGACAGAAAATCTAGCAAAACACAATACCGGTTAACAGAGACGAGCAATCATTCAATAAATAAATGAGCAGTAAGTCTTGAAATCATTTTCTCTTGAGTATGTGTTCTCTTTATCTTCGTTGTGTCAAAACCCAATACATGACAGTAGGTCAAGTGATACATGCATTACCTTTTTTTTCTCGAGATATCCGTTATAGGTCAGTTTCCTTTCGTTTTCATATAGGTTATTTCGGACAAGAATAGAGCATATTTCGGACACATAATTATGCACTATAAGGTTGAGTAGACTACTTTCATGCGTACGTGATAGGCAAACACACACACACACACACACACACACACACACACACGCGCGCGCACGCACACACACGCACACACACACACACACACACTCACACAAACACACCCACACACACACACACATACATTCTCTCACAAACACATACATCCTATCACAAACACATATACATATAAACACATCACAGAGAGAGGGAGTGTGAGAGAAATAGAGAGACACAGAGAGAGGAGAGTGACTGACTGACTGACGGACTGATCTTTGAGTAAGATGTATTGTATGTAGGATAGAGGGTGAGAGAGAGAGACTTGCTCGTATCTCATGTGGAAAAAAACAGTTGGACTCAAAGAGGCAGACATATAAACAAGCACAAACGACATGTAAACGCAAGCACGCACTTACGCACGCACTCATACACACACACACACACACACACACACACACACGCGCGCGCGCGCGCACACACACACACACACATACACAATCACACACGCGCGCGCACACACACACACACACACACACACACACACACACACATTCTTGTTCTTGTTCTTGTTCACACACATGCTGTACATACATACATTCTCTCACAAACACATACATCCTATCACAAACACATTCGCGCGAACGACGCGTTCAGATATAAAGAAAGGCTGAGAGGACGGAGTGGGGTTGGGGTTCGGCTGTACAACGTGTAGCCTAGTTTTGTTGAAACCTATTGTCTAGCAGCTGGTTAGGAAGCTGTTGTTATCCATAGATTTAACATTAGGGTCATCTAAAAAACATTTTAAAAAAACTCACAGATAAAAATATAAGGACAAGATACATTCATTCACGGTGCAACCGATCGTACAGGGAGTTTTTTTCAACCTCAACATGAAACTACCTCTGACCGCTTGTTTGCTAGCTAGCTTGCTAGGATTGGCGGTAGGTAACCTAATTGTGAATGGAGGGTTCGAATCTCCATTAACGGACAGATGGGAATGCTCGCGCTGCCAAATGCAAGTGACCAGCAGCGACAAACACTCGGGTAGCCACAGTGTGCAAATCACCAACAGGTCAGTTTGTATACTTATTTTTATTTCTCAACGCTTAATTCTTTCTCGGCCACAGACAACTTGTTCTCTTTTTGTCTCTGGCATATATATATATATATGTCTGTCGCTCTGTCTCTCTGAACTTTCTGTTTCGAACATCACCGTACAGTACTCTGTCTGTCTGTCTGCCTGTCTGCCTGTCTGTCTGTCTGTCTGTCTGTCTGTCTGTCCGTTTCTGTCCCTCTCTTTCTATCTGCCTCTGTGTGCGTGTGCGTGTGTGTGTGTGTGTGTGAGTGCGTGTGTGCGCGTGTGTGTATGTGTGTGCATCTGTCTGTCTGCCTGCCTGTCTGTCTGACTCTCTCTCTCTCTTTCTCTCTCTCTTTCCCTCGTTCTCTCTCTCTTTCTCTCACGGACACTACCATGTTGCGCGTTGGGACATGTACAGAAACCGGTCTCCCTCTCCCCCAACCACCCCATCGCAATCAACTATCAAGTTTTGGCGATTACATTTTCTGAGTTCTGAGCTCTCTCTCTCTCTCTCTCTCTCTCTCTCTCCCTCTCTCTCTCTCTCTCTCTCTCTCTCTCTCTCTCTCTCTCTCTCTCTCTCTCTCTCTCTCTCTCTCTCACTGTTGTTATCCAATTTAAAATATCAATTTACAAATAAAAATCTTAATGTACCTCCATATTTTTTCTGTGTTTGCCTCAAAATCTGTTCTCTTTTTGGCTCGTACCTGAATATGTGTTCAACGGACAGGTTGAATTAAAACCAAAAAGAAAACAAAAGCAATCATAAATAATCATTAAAGAAAAACATATGTTGTTTGTTATCTAGTACACAAAGTCGATTATACAGAATACTTACTTTAGTCAACTAGTACTCTTGCCTTGACTTTTCTTCTGTTAACCGCGGACGGTTTGGAATCAGAATCATTGTCCGTGCCATGTTTGATTTTTATACAAATCAAATGCGTGTAAAAGAAGCCATGCAACGTTCATTTTACAGGGTCAGGACTATTCGCTATCAAAAACAAATGATTGGTTGAGTGTCTGCATGATCGATGGATGGATTGTTGGATCAATGAATGAATGGATAGATGGATTGATGAATTGATGGATGGATTGATGAATAGATGGATGGATGCATGGATGAAATTCTTTTTCTTATAGATGGAGAGGGGCGGAGTTGGTGGGTCAAGCTCAAACTATCAAAAAAAAAAAAAGGATTGTTTTTTGCTCACAGATTTAAGTATTTCGACGGCCTAGCTCAAACTATCCACGTCACACCTGGTCAGTATTATCATGTCAGCGCCTGGGTCAAGTTTCTAAATGACCACCCCAAGCAGAATATCGGTATCCACATGGAATTTACCTTTCCAGGTAAGACATGTCTATGTTTCCTTTTTACATTTAGTCAAGTTTTGACTAAATGTTTTAACGTAGAGGGGGGAATCGAGACGAGGGTTGTGGTGTATGTGTGTCTGTCTGTCAGTCTGTCTGTCTGTCTGTCTGTGTGTGTGTGTGTGTAGAGCGATTCAGACCAAACTACTGGACCGATCTTTATGAAATTTGACATGAGAGTTCCTGGGAATGATATCCCCGGACGTGTTTTTCTTTTTTTCGATAAATACCTTTGATGACGTCATATCCGGCTTTTTGTAAAAGTTGAGGCGGCACTGTCACACCCTCATTTTTCAATCAAATTGATTGAAATTTTGGCAAAGCAATCTTCGACGAAGGCCGGACTTCGGTATTGCATTTCAGCTTGGTGGCTTAAAAATTAATTAATGACTTTGGTCATTAAAAATCTGAAAATTGTAAAAAAAAAACTTTTTATAAAACGATCCAAATTTACGTTCATCTTATTCTTCATCATTCACTGATTCCAAAAACATATAAATATGTTATATTTGGATTAAAAACAAGCTCTGAAAATTAAAAATATAAAAATTATGATCAAATTTTTTGTGTGAAATCAATTTAAAAACACTTTCATCTTATTCCTTGTCGGTTCCTGATTCAAAAAACATATAGATATGATATGTTTGGATAAAAAAAACACGCTCACAAAGTTAAAACGAAAAGAGGTACAGTAAAGCGTGCTATGAAGCACAGCGCAACCGCTACCACGCCAAACAGGCTCGTCACTTTCACTGCCTTTTGCACTAGCGGCGGACTACGTTCAGTTTCATTTTGTGAGTTCCACAGCTTGACTAAATGTAGTTATTTCGCCTTACGCGACTTGTTTAGTTTGCTTGGTGGCAGAGGCGGTGGTGGTGATGGTAATGGTGGCGATGGGGATCGGTATAGTTGTGGTTGCAGTAGTAGTAATTGTTGTTGTCGTTGTAAATGCCATTCTAATACTAGTCTTGTTGTCGTCTTAGCAGTGATGGAAGCCTTAGTAGCAGTCGCCGTGGTAGTAGCTGATAGATTGTGTTGGTTTTGTGTTGTTATTGCTTGTTTGATACTTTTCACCAACTGGAGAACATTTTCAATTGGTTGTTTAGCTTTTTCATTATTATCTCGGTAACTAACTTGCTTGTTTGTCCGTTTTCTGTTCGTTTTTGTTTTTGTTTGTGTTTTTGATTGTTTGCTTATTGAAGCCTGCGTGTGATTGAACCACGTATAAGAGCAAACATTCCTACCGGTTTAACAGACATTTCCCAGTAAGCAATCAGCTGTTGTCTAGAAATTAAGTTAGGACCTCCCAATTTATATCTGTACCTCGAGGGGTGTGTGTGTGTGTGTGTGTGTGTGTGTGTGTGTGTGTGTGTGTGTGTGTGTGTGTGTGTGTGTGTGTGTGTGTGTGCGTGCGTGTGTGTGTGTGTGTGTGCGTGCGTGTGTGTTTGTGCGTATGTGTGTGTGCGTGTTTGCGTGCGAGTGTATTTGTGTGTGTGTGTGTGTGTGTGTATGTGTGTGTGTGTGTTTGTGTGTGTGTGTGTGTGTGTGTGTGTGTGTGTGTGTGTGTGTGTGTGTGTGTGTGTGTGTGTATGTGTGTGTGTGTGCGCGCAGATGGAAAGCACGAGTACCCGTCAGCGGCTTTGCATAACTTGGCCGTGTCATCGGACGGGTGGTTCCATCTGGTAGGAGGATTTACAGCACCAGACACGGGTAAGTCATTTTTTTTAAAAATCTGTTTTATTACTTTTTGACGAAATAGATACAAAAAACAACAACAAGAACACGCAAAGAAAACATATTTGTAAATACAGAACCAGGAACAAAACTGGAGAAAAAACAACAACACGATCATAAAAAAGCAAATGCTCATACATTTCCTTCGTCATACGTAATATGAAACAGAAATAAGTCATCTGCTGCTCAAGCTTCATGCAAGCTCAAGAAAAGGATAAACGCCTTGTTATTGTCCTGAAATCGATGTCATTGTTTCTTTGCAATTTGATCAGGGCCAACCAGATTTTTTCTACAGGTTATATAGAACCCCAGAAGTGTGTGAAGCTTGTTGGTGTAGAGGTTAGAAGAAATCCATAGAGGTAACTAACTTTCTTTCTCCGTTCGTGTGCCTATTTGTGTTTACATAAACATCAAAGTGCTGTTTTGGTGGGATTGTTTAGGCACCAATATAACAGACACTAAAGTCGTGTCGTGTTGTGTTGTGTTGTGCTGTGCTGTGCTGTGCTGTGCTGTGTTGTGTTGTAATATAATGTTTTGTCTTGTAAGTATTTTGAGAAATCGTCGAATTTTTTTTTTTAATCACCCTATCCCATTTGTTTCTTCTGCAGGCGGATAAACGGAGATCACTAATGTCCTATGTTTCTTTGTGTGAGTTCGCATTATTTCATGGTAAAAAAACCAAAATTACCCGAAGAGGTTCTGGAATTACACAAAAAGGTACCAGCCTATAAACTTCGGTATTAGTCCAAGACTGCCCTTATCCCAGCTAAAACTCCTGGAGAGATATATGGTGATTTTCAAGAGGATCTATACATTGGGGATAATATAGTTCTTCTTACATCTGGTCAGGCTTGAACACGGGACAAGACCATTCCTCCGTTTGGTCACATACCAGCAGATGACACTCTGTGGACACTGGTATTTTGTTATTGGAGAAATGATTTCGTTAAAAGCGCTTGTGTTTTTTCGTCAGAAATTGATCATAAAATCCGACGGGCGCAATGGCTTGGTGGTAAGACGCTGGCCTCCCAAGCGGAAGGTCGTAATAACTTCGAATTCCGGCCGCGCCTGGTGGGTTAAGGTGGAGATTTTTCCGATCTCCCAGGTCAACTTATGTGCAGACCTGCTAGTGCCTTATCCCCCTTCGTGTGTACACGCAAGCACAAGACCAAGTGCGCACGGAAAAGATCCTGTAATCCATGTCAGAGTTCGGTGGGTTATAGAAACACGAAAATACCCAGCATGCTTCCTCCGAAATCGGCGGATGGCTGCCTAAATGGCGGGGTAAAAACGGCCATACACGTAAAAATCGTGGGACTTTCAGCCCATGAACGCAGAAGAAGAAAGATCATAAAATCCTAACTCACCACAGACAGTAGTCAGGGTGTTGATTTTTGGTTTGCGACCAAGACATAGTGGAGGTATGGTCTTATCCCGTGTAAAACCCTGGCAAGATCAAATAGACGGTGAGTCACACTGTTTTCACGAGGCAGGAATGGGCCTTTAATCAATGTGTTCGCATGGTTTACAGCACTGCAGAAGAGCCGCCTGTACTTTCAAAGCGGGCCATCTGAGCAGGTGAAGTATGCCGTGGATGATGTGTCGGTCGTACCACAGACCAACCAAAACGTCTCCAGGGCTTATCTGGATCAAATGATCGACAAGCAACGAAAGAGCAACATTAAGATACAGTGAGTAAATCAAGGAGAATGATGTTTATATCCAAAGCTCTGTCGCTGAATCGAGAAAAGAGACAATTGGAAAGAAGTTGGATTCAAATACCAGATTACAGGCAGTAGACCTTCTTATTTGAAAGACACTGCAACTCACATAACCAGACACATCTATATTACTAATTTGCCACACTTGCATGAAATTAAACGATCGAACATATTTGTGTTTTTCGGGGAATGGCAAAAGTGTGAGTATGCGGTTATAGCAAAAACAAAAATAGTGTATTGACTTTTATTTTATCATATTTATAAGGAATACGACACACACAAGAAAGGAAATATATCTATTTTGAAATACTAATGAAAATAAATTTTTTTTCAGAGTCCATACAGCTTCAGGAATCAATTTGGCAGACGTGCAAATCCATGTAAGTCTACATTGCATGCAGCTGTAGGCTCAAACATAGATTTAGACGACAATTTGATTAATTCAACACGGTGTTTGAGTCTAATGCGTTACAGTTTGATACAGGCAGTCGAGAATTGAAACAAACAAATGAACAGAGACATAATGTCCCACAAAAGAAGGCGAATGTGCAGTTGCATGTTTATTGTCTGAGGCCTTGATTTGTCATTGTTGTTGGTGTTTTTAGGTTGTTGTTGATCATGAACGACCACCTGCAGCGAAGGGACACTGTCTCCTAAGGGGTGCCCTTTAATTGATAGTCCATTTCCAAATAAAACACACTTTATGTTGTGGAATTGGCTATTATCTTAACCTGAATAAACCTGTTATGACAGGCCACCTCCCATAAGGGGTCAATTGCGGCTGGTCCCAAGGGTGTCCTTTCACTGCATTGGTCAACTGTAACGTCTGCTGCAGGTTTTGCAGAAAAAGAAGTTGTTTCCTTTCGGAACTGCCGTGAGAGGGTCCAAGTACAACTACAATGTGGCAGGGGGGAGGTACGGAGATTTCATCCACAAACATTTCAACTGGGCTGTCCCCGAAAATTCTCTCAAGTGGCCGGCCATTGAACCCACCAGAGTAAGTCCGCTTCTTGTGTACAATCTTGGTGCGAGGGGGAAGGGGGGGGGGGGGGTGTGGCGGTCGGCGGGGGGAGGGCAGATGATTGCGAGTGCATATCGTACGTATAAGTTTGTAGAATATTTATAGTGAAGGAATGAAACGTACTTTGTATGTACAAATTTAGCAACGTTATTGTGGTGACTTTTCATGTGAAAGATTATTGATTTCAATACGCTAAGCGTCACCATGGCGATATGAACTAATCTAATGTTTGACAAGCTTGCGTGTCAGTCGAAAGTGTGTTTGGCAAATCGATTTCTGTGCTTCGTGAATTATACACCGCACCTCGGCAAATTTACGACTTTCGGGAATAACTCCGTCGGGTTTGTATGGCTTGTGAAAGAGTGAATACCCTTGCTTTCCCTCGGACAAAAAGATGCACACGTGCTCCTGTCCCCGTGTTTCCGACACATCCCTTGCTAGTGATTGGCCCCTTCAATGTTTGTCCGAGTAAAAGCAAGGGCATTCACTCTTTCACAACCCATACCAACCCGACAGAGCTATTTTCGGAATTCGTCGATCGAGTGGCTAAAATGATACCGTGCGTGTCACAGGGCAAGAAAAACTTCCAAAGACCTTTGGACATGATTCACCGACTGAAGTCACAGGGGTAAGGGAATGCTAGTATATCTCTCTCTGCCTGACAATCTAGCTTTCTGTTAGTCTTTGTCCACCCGTCCTTCTCTTCCATATCTTGTCGGCCCCAAATGAACAAAGACAATGCATGTGTCTGTGTGTTAGTGTCTCGTGTGTGTGTGTACGAGTGTGTGTGTGTGTGTGTATGACTGTGTGTGTGTGTGTATGTATGTGTGTGTATGTATGTGGGTGCGT